>NC_053393.1:511908034-512009943 GCF_905171765.1 Bufo bufo | reverse complement strand
ACTCAGAGTGTTAATTATAAGAATTATTCCTAGAACTATTTCTAAACAAAACTTCAGTCCTGTATATACAAACTTTATGCAGTCATTATTTTAGTTTGCACTTTACTTCACTGACTTTTTGACTTCCACTAGAAATGTAAATGCCATACCCTGTAGTGAAAAAATGTATCTAATCCATACAAGTCTAAATACAGCCTGTTACCAAAAATAAAAGCACATTATGTGGCTGGCAATTCTTATTTTCCCCTTTGCCAAAATGGCTGTAGCATCTTTTAAACACACACAATAAAAAAAATAAAAAAAACTTAAGAACCACAACATGACCTGTGTGAACCCGGGGTCACAGGAAATACTTCTTCCTATTATAACTAGAGCGAAGCAGAAAAGAAAAAGCTCTTATCAAAAGAACACTTGATCAATTATTACTGCACTTTTAATTGTCCATGAAACAATACATTCAGGTTTATTTTTGAAAACTAAGGGTATATTCACATGCGGTAGTTTTGAGAAAAAATAACTGTTCTATTCATATGAATGTTTTTATTTTTTTAGTGGCAAGCATGTGGATTTTTACAAGCTTCATTCAGATAAATGGGACAGCCACGGAAAGATAAAAAAAATGATGCGTGTGACTTCACCCTATGAACGTGCAAAGCATAATACAAGTATCTACGATAATTAGGTAAAATTATAGATCTCCAGACAATAAAACTGTTAATGTGTCTATACTTGTAGAAAACTATGAATTATTATTGCCATTATCATCTAGACAATGAAGTTAATGTTTAATCTCCCAATGACGTGCATTAAACGATAAAATGTAAATGTTTGTGTAAACACCGAGCAGGATAAGAAATCATTGTCAATGCGCATAACAATGGATCCTCCCTGTACAGTAAGAACATTAAGTGTCTGCTGTCATTGAGAAATAATCTGTCTTCTCCCTGTGAACGGGATCTAAGAGGTTGGTTTATGGAAAATGACCTTTATACAAGCTGTCCCATTCCTCTTTTATCAGTTTATCTGCAAATGATCCTACATCTGAACAGCACATTCTCCAGGCACCAAGGCTGCGAGTAAATGGAAATAAATAATGAAAATCGACTGCAGAGTAGAAGAGAAATTACTATAAATTGTCACATGATAAACCAAAATCCAATAAATACGTTCAATATAAAGATAGTAATTATAGACAGGGGTGGCTTGAAGGAACACTAAGGGACAGATGTGTAGACAGAAATCTGTGGTTTAAATAAACGGTATCATGTCAATTTATTCCACCCTGGATTTCACCCTTTGAATCAAACCACGGCAAAATACACTGCGCGTTTTTAACACTGCAAATTACATCTTATGGGGACGTACTCTAAACCTATGAAGGGATCATAAACCAGGAAATATAGTCACCCTCACAGTTTGTCAGTCTGCAGCATTTTCTACAAGATCCCGACACACACAGTCTTGTAGAAATCCTGCAGAGAACACAGGGGTTAATCTCCTGCTGATCTGCTCCATCTTTGTTGTAGGCCAACATTAAATGTCTGATAGCAGGAAAAAAAAAATCAATTGCATTAAATGACGTATCCTCTTGAGAAAGGGTTGGCGACTCTGCGTCCCGTTATCTGGAGGTCTTAGATGTGGTAAATGATAAATGTCATGTAACGTCATCTTCTTACTTAAGGTGCCTTTACATGAGGCGATGACTTTGTGTAAATGCAGACAGTTGCATTTACACAAAGCGATAACTTGAATGGCGTGCTTAAACACGCCCACGGAGTAATCATCTGTAATCGTGCGTGCAGTGAACGATTCCCGTTTGCATGTATGAAATCGCTAACGTCCAACGATATTTCTGCCCACACAAACGATCGACGCAACTAGAAATCTACCGATTGTTGCTCTATCATTGATTGCTTTTACACTGCTCGATAATCGTACAGTTTTACTCAATTTAACAATAATTTACATGATAGTCGGCTCGTGTAAAGGTACCTTTAGGGACAATATACATATTTACAGTACATTAATGAGCTGTTACCACCACTGTGTATTCTGCTGTATTTGTGTCACTTGGACGCAGTGACATATCTAGAACTAACTGGGCCCACAGCAACTCCCATCCTCCCGTGCAACCCTCACTCCTGCAGCCAATCAAGATCGCTCTCTCAGACCAGGCCCAGCAGCCGCTCCGTCCTACTGTCAATGTATATAATGTCATTGTATAATTCTGTTGAGGGTTCTGTGACAATAAAATCTTTCAGGGAGGGCCCCTTCTGAGTTCGGGCCCTGTGGCAGCTGCTTCTCCTGCTTCGACACTTACTTATTGTAATGACCGGCGTCACGCACAGGGAGGGAAAAGGGAAAGCCCTGCCCAAGGGAGAGGGAAAGGTGGTGACCCCTAACTCACCTTGCGGCTGGCACCTGACATCCCTAGACGGGTTCCTCACCCGTGCGGCGATCACGTGCCTAAACCCTGGCTTTCCCTAAAATGAGCCCTAGATAGTGAACGGGCCGGTGGGATTGCTAGTCCGCACCACTGACACTAAGAGGAAAACACCAGGGAGAGGACAGACAATACAGACAAACACATACACCCAGGTGGGCGACCACAATGGTCCAACAGGGATCCGGAGGGTAACGTTCTGGACCAACAACCAGAGAACGCAGCAACACAGCTCAAGAGGGTCAGAATAGATGTCCAGGCAGGAAGCTCTATATCTGGCAACCAGAGAAGTGTGAGAGGGGAATATAAGGAGGTTGGGAGTGCTGGACAAGGAACAGCTGAGGAGAAGGAGCTACGGATCCCTGAGTGAGCCAAAAAGGGTTGCAAAGCAAACCCAGAAAGCTACCATAAGGAAACAGCCCTATCTTACATAGAGCGTGCAGCCAACCGCTGCGACTTCCTGACCCCGGGTATAACGGAGTCAGACGTGGCTCTTGACACCCTCGTGACACTTATAGGCCAGGGATTAGCAATGTCTGGTACGCCAGCTCTTCAGAAACTACAACTCCCAGAATGCTTCATTCACTTTTATGGGAGTTAGAAGAACAACTGAGCAAGTTTGCATGCTGGGAGTTGTAGTTTCACAGCAGCTGGAGTGTCAAAGGTTGCTGATCCCTGTTATAAGCAGTTATGATCCCTTTGGCTGTAACTGGATATAACTTTTATTTAGTTATGTTTATTTTATAGTTTAGGTAAATGTGCATATATTGTCTTATTGTTTAGTTAATTTTTTTTCTTTCTGGAAGAATAAAAATAAATAAAAGAACCATTACTTACCTCCACCGATCCTCCATTGCTGCTATTCTGATGCTTGGCTTTGGTCCCTGCTGCTCACCATTTCCTGTGTGTCAAGGGGGACACAATGCGGCGAGCAGCTGCGACAGAAGCCGCGTCAGAATGGATGTTGGGAGTATAAGGATGGCACATTGAGCCTGCGCCATAGCCAGCATGTGACAGCTGTGTTACACAGTTGATACATGTGGGCAGTATCCCTGATCAGAGATAATTCGGATCACACTTAACCCCTCAGATGCCAATAGTCAAGAGCAAACATGGCATCTGGGCTGTAAGTCAAAGGGAGGGACTCCTTCTGACTCAGAATCTCCATCTCGTGTGCTGAATCATCCTATACTTACTCAGCTGATCCGGGCAAGTGTAAGACAGGACTGCTGCTGTTCTATGACTAAGGCCTCCTGCACACGAACGTGTGCTTCCCGTTGCCGTATTGCGGACCGCATTTGCGGATACGCAATACTTGGGTGCCGATCTGTGGGCATTCCACATCACGGAAGCGGACCCATTCACTTCAACAGGGTTTCGTCCCGTACTTCCGTTCTGCAAAAAGATAGAACATGTCCTATCTTTTTGCGATCCGCTGCGGCTGCTCCACGGACGGTACCTGCCCCTGTCATTTCCTCTAATAGACCACAAGCCACTAAGCCTAAGGCCTATGAGACAGTAGACAAGAGCAGGCGGTCGTGAAATGATGACATCATCGTGAGTGCCTGTGGCAGGTCTCAGGCAGCGTCATGATTTCATCGCATGCCTGCACCAAGACACAGGTGGCACTTTGATTTAATTGTGTGCACCTGGGCAGAGAAGCTGGCAATTCAGGCCACAAGAGACCTGTGGCCTGCAGACATCTACAGGAAGTAAGGTGAATATTGTGATTTTTTTAACTCACTCTTGAAAATGACCTATTGTTTAAATCATGTTTTTATGTTTAACATATTTTTTAAAGAATTTTTGATTATTATTTTATATTTTCCATGCAAATATCTATTTATTATAGTTATTTAGACAATAACTATAAAATCCTGCAGCTTTCGCACGGGCCACTATTTCTAATAATAGGCGCCACTTCTTGGTCTATACAGATCACTTTACTGCAGTTACCTGCTTATCTGTCATTCTAATCCTGCCTGTAATGATATCACCTCTGTGTAAAGATAACACATGATCCACCATTCACAATAGGTAATTGTCAAAGCTCATGCATTCTTTCCTTGTACAATGACCTCTGCAATAGGATTCCCCTCCTGACCACTGTGTCTATGGCCCATGGAGCTGCCATAAAGCAATTTTCTTAATGCTTTCTAAATTCTGTTAAGAACAGTTGAGACAAGATGGCCGCCCCAATAATGATGTTCAGGAAACAGAACTTAAAAAAATCTGCAATCAGAAAATAAAAATAGATTTTAAAAAAAGGATACGTGTCACTATCTGGTTTTAACTAGAAGATAACATTTTTGGTGACACATTTCCTTTGAGGGCCCAAACTTATCTTGAACACGGGACCACTGTAAATGCAGAAGTGGCCGCACACATGTGGCTCTCACCATTAATTTGTGTGGTAACTATGAAAATAGCCGAGTAAGCATGCTCAGCTATTTCCGGTAATTCACACAGAAGTGAATGAGTAGAACCCTGCATGCGCAGGCACCTTTCCATTTGCAACATCTGGACTGGTTTCTTACATAAAAATAGTTCTGACAAAAGCAAAATTAGACCTTGCTAAGTGCTCTAATGGCATAAACAGCTAATGGCAATGGCAGGTAAATGTAACTAGTGACACCACCTACCTGCCATTGCCATTAGCTTTTTATGTTCCCCTTGTTGCTTGGCCACTTTAGACTCCTGTTCCTCCGTGTCCAGGAGGAACGGGCTGTCTATCCAGCTCCTAGTTCAGGGATCGGCGGAGGGTCAGAAGGGATCCGAGGTTCCTGAGCATGAGCCCTCCTACCTTCAAGGTCGGCTCATGCAGCTAGGAGTCAGGGTCAGATTAGGGAAGCTCTAGGAGGTGACCTGCTCCCTAATTCTGTGGTACTGGCCAAGTAGCGACCTCCCATATTCTGGCATTGCACGGCTGAGGGTTTTCCCCATCCTAAGCCGTGACAGAGAGTTGACAGCAAATGCAAATAGCACACTTAAAATGACCTCTGGACCTTTTATCTGCTCATTGTAATTGGGATAATGAGGGAATAACGCACACCTGGCCATGGAACAGCCGAGAAGCCAATTGTCCCATTACTTTTGGTCCCTTAACAAGTGGGAGGCACATATGCAAACTGTTGTAATTCCTACACCGTTCGCCTGATTTGGATGTAAATACCCTCAAATTAAAGCTGACAGTCTGCAGTTAAAGCACATCTTGTTTGTTTCATTTCAAATCCATTGTGGTGGTGTATAGAGCCAAAAAATTTAGAATTGTGTCAATGTCCCAATATTTATGGACCTGACTGTATATTGTGGCCACGTTCAAGAACCCAATTATACTGCCCATTTAGACACAGCCGTTATTACCATGAATGGTCATTTTCAACTGACCAATTCTAGTAAAACAAGGTTACAAGTCCATCTCCAGAAATCTTGATGTTCCTTTGTCCATTATAAAGAAACATTATAAACATTATAAAGAAGTTTACAACCCATGGCACTGTAGCTAATCTCCCTGGACATGGACAGAAGAAAATAATTGATGAAAGGTTGCAACACAGGATAGTCCCGATGGTGGATAAGCAGCCCCAATCAAGTTCCAAAGAAATTCATGCTGTCCTGCAGGCTCAGGGTACATCGGTGTCAGCACGAACTATCCATCAACATTTGAATGAAATAAAATGCTGTGGCAGGAGACCCAGGAGGACCCCACTGCTGACATAAGAGACATAAAAAAGCTAGACTGCAGTTTTCCAAAATGTACGCGAGTAAGTCAAAATGCTCCTGGGAAAATGTCTTGTGGACAAATGACACCAAGATAGAGCTTTTTGGTAAAGCACATCATTCTATTGTTTATATTTTAATTGTACAGGTGTTTTGGGACACGGTGATCTTTCATTTTATATATTTTTTTATATGACTTTTCACTTTTTTAAGTACCCCTATACTGCAATGAATTACCGTTGTAGTCTATGGGAAGTTTGCTATGTTCCTATAGAGCCCTGCCACAGGACATAGCTGTGACAGGCCTATGAGCCTGCAGAAGGCCTGAAGCTGTTACAGCAACTGAATGGCTCTCCCTATCTCAGTGGTGGAAGCTCTTTGGAGCCCTGCCCTCTCAGATGCCAAGGTCACATTTGACTACTGCATCTGAGGAGTTAAATGTCTCTGATCATCGTTATCGCCGATCCATGAATTTGCTTCCGAGTGTCTGCTGTAAACCTCGGACTTGTGCCAAACATGTACAGCACTCTCCCTTAAGTAGTTAAATCACATTTTTGTAAAAGAAACATATTTTAAACATAAAAAAAAAGGTTTTTACATTGGCTACTTGAGAACACATGATACCGGTAGCTTGATATTTCCTGTTTTCTGCAGCTCAGCTTTGCTGTGTAGACTGGAAAAAAGTCAACAGTGTGCAGAAGAATTACAGCTCTATTGTACTGCTAAAGGCATAGATAAGGCAGAATACAGTATAAACACATATAAGGCCCTGTGTATTATACTACTGTCATTTCCCGGGTTTGGGAGCTTCTTGGATCATTTGACATTTCTCTGTTAATTAGCTCCCATTCCCGCCGCTACTACACACCTCACTGCACCATCTATACAGACAATATAGGAATAAAGGGGCACATTTATTAAAACCGGCATTTTAGACGCCACTCTTAATAAGGCTCTATTAGGGTGTTTTATTTTTCCAAAGATGTGATTTTCATATGACTTTGGTTACGCCCCGAGTATCAGTGATGTAAAAGATATATATGCCCAATTTCAAGAAGATTGGATAATATTTAGGGGTTGCACATATTGATTACTTTTATTACTACTCTCACTCCTATACCTAGGAGGTTGGTCTAAAACCGACTTCAGTTTAAGGATCCCAGGGGCTCTGCATCAAGCAAGGTGGATGCCAAATGCAATATATGCACTTAAAATTGTCCTCTTCACTAAACAGTTGAATATTCCTCAACGACAATTGAAAGGAATGAAAGAGGTTGCACATTTTGTCAGCCTCATATGTTCACTTTTTGCACGAGGCAATTGTAAGTCGATGGGCTACAAAGAATGATCTGGATACGCTTAAGCTTCTGAGCACTTACCCAGATGCAGACGTCAAAAAAAGTGCTCTCACAGTCGCTAAGAGACACCTTTGGTATCTGTCAGAAACAATCGTAGGATTGGCTTTTTTGGACGAACGTATTACAGGCTGTTAGGGAAAATATGACTAAAAATTTAGAAACCTAACCTGCAAAGAAAAAGGAAATGAAACGATTAGAGGGTAAAAACCTAGTTTTTGAAGGAAAAGACCTGAGCCATTTCGTTACTAATAAAACAAAAACATTCTTTGAATTGTTTGGGATCCACGACGTGACAGAATACTGCAGTGATTCTCTAAGAAGCCATGTAAATGCTCTTAAGGTGGTCAATGATACCGCAGAAAGAGGAATTGCTCTGATAAAAAGTTTAATGAATCGGTCAGGGACGAACAACAAAAACAATTCTTGTTGAGGGTAGTCGAGCATCACAGAAAAGTCGTCACCAAGCTAACAAAAGAAGGGATGGCATCGTTCAAAGTTGATTAATATAACACATGTTTCGCCTATCATACTAGCTATTAATCTTAGTATTCTAGTTTCAATATTATTTTAAGTTTGTGATTTCTAGTTTTCCCAATAAAAGTAATTAACATTGAAAAATCTTTTTGCCTACTTTTACAAAACTGATCAAAGTGTGCAACCTCTAAATATTATCCAATCTTCTTGAAATTTGGCATATATATCTTTTATATCACTGAGACTCGGGGCGTAATCAAAGTCATTTGAAAATCACATCTTTAGAAAAATGAAACACCCTAATAGAGCCTTATTAAGAGTGGAGTCTAAAATGTCGGTTTTAATAAATGTGCCCCTTTGTTCCTATATTGTCTGTATAGATGGTGCACTGAGACTCGGGGTGTAAGCAAAGTCTGCAAAAATTTAACATTTTATTTTTTTCCATTACAAAATAAAACACCTCAGGCCCTATGCTGGCGGTGGATCCACCAAAGTTATAAAGAGGCGCTGGCCTCTTCATAACTTCGGCGGATCCGCTGTTACTTCTATATGCAAGACAGCTTCCTAGATTAAGGCTAGGGCTACACGACGACATGTGTCGCGTGTCATTTTGTCACACCAATGTCGCACGACAATTTTTAGAATGATAGTCTATGGTGTCGCACTGCGACATGCTGCGACTGCGACATGACAGTAGCAAAAAATCCATCCAAGAAGGATATTTTTTACAACTGTTGCGTCGCAGTTTGTTGCAGTGCAACACCAAGACTATCATTATAAAAATTGTTGCGCGACATTGGTGCGACATTATTTTCGAGTGACACATGTTGCAGTGTAGTTGTGCCCTATGTGTCGCGCGACATATGTTGTCGTGTAGCCCTAGCCTTAGACAATTTTCTACGGGTAAGAGAAGAAAAAATGGGTTCCAGCACTCACTTTAAAGATGTGTCATTCTTTGTCTTTATTTACTGCATCAGCATAACAAGTAGGGACAAATTCATCCACCTCATGGCAATCGTTAACGCGTTTCGAACATACTGTTCTTAGTCGTTACGGTTGCCATGAGGTGGATGGATTTGTCCCTAATTGTTATGCTGATGCAGTAAATAAAGACAAAGAACGACACATCTTTAGGAATCGTTCACACGAAAGTGTGAAGCCCGTGTGGTGGACCGAAAAATTGCGGTCTGCAATGCACGGGCATTGTCCGTGGGGCAGGCGCATGGGGATCACAGACCCATTCACTTGAATGGGTCCGCGATCCTTCCGTTCTGCAAAAAGATAGAGCAAGTTCTATCTTTTTGCAGTGCGGAAGCACGGAACGGAACCCCAGAAAGCATTCCGTAGTGCTTCCGTAGTGTTCCGTTCCGCATCCCTGGATTTGCGGACCCATTGAAATGAATAGATCCGCATCCGTATGCGGAATGGCCACGGAACGGTGCCCGTGAGTGCTGGAACCCTTTTTTTTTCTTCTCTTACCCTGAGGTCTTACCTGTTGTGTTCCGTGCACGCGGGGTGCTTATTAATGAGTGAGCTGGAAATAATACTATGTGGACAATTTTCTACGCCTAAACCATGTTAGTACCCACACAATTTTGGGGGTTTTGTGTATATTTTAAGCGTTATTACACTAGAGGCGCTGCCCCTGTTTTCTTTCTTTTACATTCTGTTGTAATGTAGACTGGCAATGGCAGACTGTCAAGAAAAATCTATTACGTGGCTAGTTTGATAGGGTGGCCATACACATTAGATAAATGGATGGTCTATTGCCAGTGGGCCCCACAGAAAGTTTTTGAATGCCCTCCCCCTAGCAACTTCTTTGCACCCCCTACTCCCATGCAACCCCTACTCCTGTGACTAGTCAACATAGCTCTCTAAGACCAGTCCCAGCAACCTCTCCGTCTGTTTCCTACATGTATACACTGTATGTCATTTCACTGTATATACTGTTACTGTATATAATGTCATTGTATAATACTGTTGTGGGGGCCCTGACAAAATCTTTTAGTCCTCCTCCTGGGAGGGCCCTTTCTGAGGTCGGGCCCTAAAGCAGCCACTTCACCTGCTTCCCCTATAACTGTGCCACTGTCTATTGCTGCCATGGCAGCAAAAAATAAATATATAATGATTGGCCATTTTGGATTTCAACATTTCTTTTCCCTAAGCTGTTGCCACTCAAGTCTGAAGAAAAAGACCAGGGCCCTAATTTACTAATCCTGTAGATAGTATAAGCTTAGATCGGCTGTCTAGACCTGCACCAGATTTATCACAGGGGCTCAAGCTGGATGATACCAACTATTGAGACAGATTTTTACGTTAGAATTGTGTCTCAATTCTGGAGTAAAATGGCAATTGTGTCTCAATTCTGGAGTAAAACGGCCCTGCCCCCTTTCCCCACAAAGCTACACCCTTTCCTCTAAGTCCTGCTTCTTGTCAAGCATGTTGAAAAAAATTGTGGAAACCCTAGATGTGCCAAATTGCGTCAACTTGCTCCACTTTTTAGACAGCTTTTTCGCGGATACATTAGTTAATGTTGGTCCAGGTTTTTCAGTGTACCCTAAACGATTCTTGGTACAGCTTTCTCCTTTCTATCCGTCCCTTATCCATGACCTTATACCTTTAGTCATTTGCAGTCCCTTCCCATATGTACAGTTGTGGCCAAAGGTTTTGAGAATGACACAAATATTAGTTTTCACAAAGTTTGCTGCTAAACTAACAGTTGTTTCTGTGATGTAGTGAAATATAATTACACGCACTTCATACGTTTCAAAGGCTTTTATCGACAATTACATGACATTTATGCAAAGAGTCAGTATTTGCAGTGTTGGCCCTTCTTTTTCAGGACCTCTGCAATTCGACTGGGCATGCTCTCAATCAACTTCTGGGCCAATTCCTGACTGATAGCAACCCATTCTTTCATAATCACTTCTTGGAGTTTGTCAGAATTAGTGGGTTTTTGTTTGTCCACCCGCCTCTTGAGGATTGACCACAAGTTCTCAATGGGATTAAGATCTGGGGAGTTTCCAGGCCATGGACCCAAAATGTCAACGTTTTGGTCCCCGAGCCACTTAGTTATCACTTTTGCCTTATGGCACGGTGCTCCATCGTGCTGGAAAATGCATTGTTCTTCACCCTGTTGGAGGGTGTTTTGGTACCATTCTTTATTCATGGCTGTGTTTTTGGGCAAAATTGTGAGTAAGCCCACTCCCTTGGATGAGAAGCAACCCCACACATGAATGGTCTCAGGATGCTTTACTGTTGGCATGACACAGGACTGATGGTAGCGCTCACCTTTTCTTCTCCGAACAAGCCTTTTTCCAGATGCCCCAAACAATCGGAAAGAGGCTTCATCGGAGAATATGACTTTTCCCCAGTCCTCAGCAGTCCAGTCACCATACTTTCTGCAGAAGATCAATCTGTCCCTGATGTTCTTGACACCAGGCCATCTTCCAAAAGTCTTCGCCTCACTGTGCGTGCAGATGCACTCACACCTACCTGCTGCCATTTCTGAGCAAGCTCTGCACTGGTGGCACTCCGATCCCGCAGCTGAATCCTCTTTAGGAGACGATCCTGGCGCTTGCTGGACTTTCTTGGACGCCCTGAAGCCTTCTTAACAAGAATTGAACCTCTTTCCTTGAAGTTCTTGATGATCCTACACTGCGTGCAGAATTATTAGGCAAATGAGTATTTTGACCACATCATCCTCTTTATGCATGTTGTCTTACTCCAAGCTGTATAGGCTCAAAAGCCTACTACCAATTAAGCATATTAGGTGATGTGCATCTCTGTAATGAGAAGGGGTGTGGTCTAATGACATCAACACCCTATATTAGGTGTGCATAATTATTAGGCAACTTCCTTTCCTTTGGCAAAATGGGTCAAAAGAAGGACTTGACAGGCTCAGAAAAGTTAAAAATAGTGAGATATCTTACAGAGGGATGCAGAACTCTTAAAATTGCAAAGCTTCTGAAGCGTGATCATCGAACAATCAAGCGTTTCATTCAAAATAGTCAACAGGGTCGCAAGAAGCGTGTGGAAAAACCAAGGCGCAAAATAACTGCCCATGAACTGAGAAAAGTCAAGCGTGCAGCTGCCAAGATGCCACTAGTTTGGCCATATTTCAGAGCTGCAACATCACTGGAGTGCCCAAAAGCACAAGGTGTGCAATACTCAGAGACATGGCCAAGGTAAGAAAGGCTGAAAGACGACCACCACTGAACAAGACACACAAGCTGAAACGTCAAGACTGGGCCAAGAAATATCTCAAGACTTATTTTTCTAAGGTTTTATGGACTGATGAAATGAGAGTGAGTCTTGATGGGCCAGATGGATGGGCCCATGGCTGGATTGGTAAAGGGCAGAGAGCTCCAGTCCGACTCAGACGCCAGCAAGGTGGAGGTGGAGTACTGGTTTGGGCTGGTATCATCAAAGATGAGCTTGTGGGGCCTTTTCGGGTTGAGGATGGAGTCAAGCTCAACTCCCAGTCCTACTGCCAGTTTCTGGAAGACACCTTCTTCAAGCAGTGGTACAGGAAGAAGTCTGCATCCTTCAAGAAAAACATGATTTTCATGCAGGACAATGCTCCATCACACGCGTCCAAGTACTCCACAGCGTGGCTGGCAAGAAAGGGTATAAAATAAGAAAATCTAATGACATGGCCTCCTTGTTCACCTGATCTGAACCCCATTGAGAACCTGTGGTCCATCATCAAATGTGAGATTTACAAAGAGGGAAAACAGTACACCTCTCTGAACAGTGTCTGGGAGGCTGTGGTTGCTGCTGCACGCAATGTTGATGGTGAACAGATCAAAACACTGACAGAATCCATGGATGGCAGGCTTTTGAGTGTCCTTGCAAAGAAAGGTGGCTATATTGGTCACTGATTTGTTTTTGTTTTGTTTTTGAATGTCAGAAATGTATATTTGTGAATGTTGAGATGTTATATTGGTTTCACTGGTAAAAATAAATAATTGAGATGGGTATATATTTGTTTTTTGTTAAGTTGCCTAAAAATTATGCACAGTAATAGTCACCTGCACACACAGATATCCCCCTAAAATAGCTAAAACTAAAAACAAACTAAAAACTACTTCCAAAAATATTCAGCTTTGATATTAATGAGTTTTTTGGGTTGATTGAGAACATGGTTGTTGTTCAATAATAAAATTAATCCTCAAAAATACAACTTGCCTAATAATTCTGCACTCCCTGTATAAATTGTTGATTGAGGTGCAATCTTAGTAGCCACAATATCCTTGCCTGTGAAGCCATTTTTATGCAACGCAATGATGGCTGCACGCGTTTCTTTGCAGGTCACCATGGTTAACAATGGAAGAACAATGATTTCAAGCATCACCCTCCTTTTAACATGTCAAGTCTGCCATTTTAACCCAATCAGCCTGACATAATGATCTCCAGCCTTGTGCTCGTCAACATTTTCAACTGAGTTAACAAGACGATTACTGAAATAATCTCAGCAGGTCCTTTAATGACAGCAATGAAATGCAGTGGAAAGGTTTTTTTGGGATTAAGTTAATTTTCATGGCAAAGAAGGACTATGCAATTCATCTGATCACTCTTCATAACATTCTGGAGTATATGCAAATTGCTATTATAAAAACTTAAGCAGCAACTTTTCCAATTTCCAATATTTATCTAATTCTCAAAACTTTTGGCCACGACTGTAATTGGAGGGTTTATAGACTATGCTGGAAAGTATAAGTAAGGCATCTTTTACATGTCGGTGTGCTGTCTGTGCACGGGGGCGTAGCTAAAGGATCATGGGCCCTGTTGCAAGAGTCCAGCTTAATCCCCCTACCCTCAATACCCCTTCACACCTCAACTTCAGCCTCAACTTCATATCTCAACACAATTAGTAGGTTCCAAATCCACTCACTGCAGACCACTCACATGCCATTCTGTAGGCAGCCTCTGTGCTCTACTGTCAGCTTACCTGCATCTCTGGAATCACTTGGCCCAGGATGTCTTCAATACCGTGCTTCCTCACCACGTCTGGTCTGGAATGCTGATTTGCACTTGATGTAAGACCATCATGTGCCCTGCCCATCGATTCTAGGCAGCTTGTGCCATGCGCTGCATATGTAGTGTAGGATGGCGCTGGCCGGGAGCAAGAATTCAATAGTGCAGTTGCAGTCAGTCCGTCAGTGCTTTATGGCAAGGGGCAGGGGTGCACCTAGCCTTTCTGCTGCCTGAGGCGAATATTTTAATGGTGCTCCCCAATGCCAAATTCTCAACCCAACCCCTTCCCTCCAGCCCTATTCTTAAGGAAATTTGTGGACAACGTTACATACAGCGATACAAAATATACAGGGTAATACACTGCCACATACCTCTTATATCCGGTGATGTCTCCTCTGATATGGATGTTCTCTTTCCTCATCTTCTCCATTCGGACCAAACCACCATGATGATTCCTTTCAGCCATCTCTTGTCTCTGCAGAGCTTGACAAACAGACATCTTAGCTTCCTACCTTTCAATCATCCTACCCCCCCCCCCAATAGTGTGCCCGCTGTGTTCCCCAATACTATACTACAAAAACAATCCCCCTTCACACAGGCCCTAAAAAATAACTGCTCCCAGCAAATAGTGTCTCCAACACTAATAGTGTTGTAAACAGAATGTCCCTCAAAAATAATTGTGCCAGGGTGGCCCCCACAGTAATAGTGCTCCCAAAAGTCCCACCAATAATAATTCTCTATAAGGCCTCATGCACACGACCGTTGTGTATTTTGCGGTCCGCAAATTGCGGATCCGCAAAACACGGATGGCGTCCGTGTGCGTTCCTCAATTTGCAGAATGGCGGGGACAGCCATTAATATAACTGCCTATACTTGTCCGCAAAACGGACAAGAATAGGACAGGTTATATTTTTTTGCGGACCAAGGAACGGAGAAAAGGATGCGGACAGCACACGAGTGTTGTCCGCATCTTTTGCGGCCCTATTGAAGTGAATGGGTCCGCATCCGAGCCACAAATACTGTGGCTCGGATGCGGACCAAAACAACGACCGTGTGCATGAGGCCTAAGAGTGCATTTAATGTTAACAGTACCCCCAACAGTAATAATGCCCCCATTGTGCCTATACTAGTAATCATGTTCCCCATAGTCCCCCAGTAGTAATAATTGTCCTTATAATGTGTGCCAGTAGAAAAATGCCCCGTAATGTGTCAGTACAAAAATACCTCCTTATAATATGTACCAATACAAAAATACCCCCTTATAATATGTGGCAGTACAAAAAATGCCCCCTTAACAATTCCCCTTCTGTGTGACACAAAAATACCCCCTCTTAGAGCTCCCAGTAGAGCATTTGGCGCAGACTGCAGTTTCTGGTGCACCCCAAAGGCCCGGATGCGCCTGATTTATTAAAAGGCTTCTTCCTCTTAACAAATCAAGCGCATCTCACGCCAGTGCAGGGAGATCAAGACTAGCGGATGGATCTGCCAGCCTTGATATATCTACCCCAATATCCCTACAGTCCTCCCCATAATATGTGCCAGTAAAAAAAAACATGTCCCCTTATGTGTGCCAGTACAAAATTCCCCTATTTAGTGCCACCAGTAGAAACAATGCTTCCAATTGTGCTCCTCTCCAGCCTTCTCCTCCCATAGTAGCCCAACAGCATGGTGCCAAATAAAATACTTACCCTCCATACAGCTGTCACCGATGCAGTGCAGGCCTTTTCCGGCCTGTTTCCTTAGCTGTACACCAGTGGTGTACCGCCAATATAGGCAGACCACTCAGCTGCTATGGGGCCCATGGCGGGGGGGCCTGGAGTGCTTGGAAGGCCCCACCCCCCACGTCTGCAGACTCAGTTTATATATTATGATTAAGATCACTGTCGGGCATTGGCACAGGCCCCCAGCAGGCTTGTCTTCCGTTGACTCCCGGGCCCTGCTTCCCCTCTGCTCAGGGCCCTCTCCCCCATTGTGTACACAACTCACACCGATGTTCCTCCCTGTGTGACCCAGCTTTTCAGCACAGCGCTCTCTCTTCTGTCTGCTGGGCACTGCACTGGCCAATCAGCATTTAGCAGTGCAAAGCTCCTGCTACTGATTGGCTAGTGCACCGCTGGCCCAGCTGACAAAACTGTGCAGGTGGGCGCGGGCGGCTGCTGTATACCCCGCTCACGCGCTCTGCCTGTCTCAGTCAGCCACCCACCGGACCGGAGAAAAGAATGGACTCTAACAGCCCTGCCCCAGCATCACCGCCGCTGGCTCAGCAGGCAGCAACACTTGCCCCTATGGTGTGCCAATGCCACCTGACCACAGTCAGCACAGCAGTGAGTGCCAGTAACTCTGTTTAAAAAAAGTTCATGGGGGGAAGACAGAGAGCAGCAGCAAGCAGAGTTCTTGTGGGGTTGGAAGGGCACTGTTCTGTAGGGTCATTATTATATAGAGGACTCAGGACAGTATGCTCCAGCCCCCCATGAACTCTACTTGCTGTTGAATTGGTCATATAGAGTGTGCCCATCCCAACTTAGGCACCATGAAGTGTGGGGGGGGGGGGGAGGCCTGTTGCACAATAAGGGTGCATTTACAGTCCGCAAATTGCGGATCCGCAAAACACGTATACAGGCCATGTGCGTTCTGCATTTTGTGGAACGCACAGGGCCGGCACTATATAGAAAATGCATATTCTTGTCCACAATTACGGACAAAAAGAGGACATGCTCTATCTTTTTTGCAGGGCCGCAGAACAGAACTGATGCGTACAGCACATGGCCCCATCTTTTGCGGCCCTATTGAAGTGAGTGGGTCCGCACCAGTTCTGCAAAATTGCAGAACGGATATGGACCCATTCATACGGTCGTGTGAATGAGCCCTAAGCTTCAGCAAGGAGTTTAGATGTGGAATGGTCCAAGGGTGGGTAGTGGGTGGAGTTAGGGGGGCCCAATTCAGATTCTTGCTATGGGGCCCAATGATTTCTGTGTACGCCCCTGCTGTACGCTATGTCATGGCACCGCATGTGCTGCCCTCTGATAGGCTTCAGGCCTAGTGCCTGTATCCTATCAGAGGAAAAGGGAGACATCGCGCCTATGCCCTACTGCAGCATTCAACTGTATCAATGGCGATACAGTTTGATATAGAGAGATGAGCGCTTCCACAATGGAAGTGGTCATTTCCCATGGCCCTGCCACCATCCAAACTTGTCTCTGGGTCATGCCGCCTGAGGCAATCGCCTTACCTCGCCTAACTGGCAGTGCGCCCCTGGCTTGGTGGCCCAGTCACAATTGCGACCTCTGCAACCCCTATAGTTACACAACTGTGTCTGTGCCTGTAATGTGCATATTCACAAATAGGTGGTTTTCCACTGACCTGGGTCCGTGCTGACAACACAGAAGCATGCCCCATTTTGTCCTCAAGCACATTTTATGGGTTATTTGTTTGCGGAATACTTGTTTGGTCCATGATTTTCACTGATCATTGGAAGGAGATGCTCTAGAAATTAATTTTCAGACTATCAGCGTCCTTGAAATACGGAATGACACACGGAGAAAAAAAACTGACACAAAAACCAAACACCGATCCCTCATGGACATCCTCGCAAATGAAACTCTGACCATCTTGTCATAGAGGTCATCACTGAATAAGGTCTAAAGAGTCAGGATTAGGGCTCATGCACACGAATGTATTTTCTTTCCGTGTACGTTCTGTTTTTTTTACGGACCATATGTGGAACCATTCATTTCAAGGGATCCGCATAAAAAAACTGAAGTTACTTAGTGTGCATTCCGTTTCTGCATGTCCTTTCCGCAAAAATATAGAACATGTCCTCTTCTATTAGGGGCCAGCTGTTCCATTCCGCAAAATACGGAATGCACACGGACTTCGTCCATTTTTTGCGGACCACAAAATACACACGGTTGTGTGCATAAGCCCTTAGTGTTGAGTGAACTTGTGGTTTCAAGCTCGGCGTACAAGGTTCAGGTTATCTAATAATTCTGTTACAGATTCCGCTACCACGGACCTAGCGGAATCCATAATCCATCATCTAGATGCATGTAAAAGAACAGAAGCAGCCTTGCTCTCATTTTGATTATTCTCCCCCTACTATGCACATCAGGGATCTGCAACCTGTGGCTCTCCAACTTAACTGTTAATCCACTACTCTCAGGAGGTGCCGATGATGAGAGTTGTAGTGGCAGGGCTCCTAGCACAATAACCCTGTGACTACAAGCAGGCTGAGAGCCGCTGTCAGCTGGTCTGGTCACGTGGTGCGGGGTGGAAGGTCGCTCGATCACAATGGAGCTGTCGGAAGACTCGCTGAGGGGATTGCATCGTTTAGCGGATCCGGCCCAGTTTAGCCTCAAAGCTTTCGGTGCTGTCCTCCGGGCGGCCTTCCAGAGCCTGAGCCCGGACCAGGCCGCACATCCTGCCTTAGGTAAGGGAGAGTGGGGGCAGGGACCCCGCCTGCTGCCGCCGCCGCCTTTGTGCCCGCTGTGAGCGGTACGGGCAGAGCCTGGCACCGGGCAGCCGCAGTGTGCCGCTCCTCGCCTTACTGCAAGCTTTTGTTCTTGGTCTTCTTGGTGCTGGGCGGCATTTCCCTGGCAGACGCCCGAGGAGGAAGGGAGGGGGTGCTGGGTGACAGGCCGGCCTAGTAGCAGCTGGAGGGACACACCGCCCTGGAGTAGAATGGAGGGGATCGCAGGGCAGGAGCTGGGGGCACTCGTCTATAGACCTCCTGGATTGTAACTGTCCGAGAGAAAGTAACCCCGTTGCCCCTAGCGACCACTTCTTTTTTTTTTTTAGAATGCGGTTTATAAATAGAGGCTGATGCTGATTGGCTGCTGCCCGCGGTCACTAGATACAAAGTAACGACTGTGAATGACAAGCGATGGGTTATCACAAGGCGACCACAGGTGTCTGATATCAGGGTGTATGGCAGTTTGGGCTCACACCCCATAATTCCCAGCCTCACCATTGTCCCCATCCGGAGTGTGACAAACTGTAAGGACCTAACACAGTGTATCAGGCCGGAGTCCAGACGCTGGATACATGTGTAGTCCACTTTTACCTCTCTTAGGAGTTTTCAGCCTCTTGGTGTGATTAATGAGACTCCCATTCACTCACAAGAGATCTTGAAAACAGTGAGAAATCAAAACAAAGTATAAAAAGTGATATAAATATTACTACATATTCTGTATAAAATCCGGGATGTGCCTTATTCAGTGGATGAGGCCTTTGCAGAGAACAAAAGGATAATTTTTCATTCCCATAGCTGTGCCCCGGGGCAGAAATACAGGGTGTACAGGGTGTTATCAGGATCTATTCACACAGGGCATTACATCTGATGGGAATGTTTGAAGAATCCTGATATATATTTAAAGGGAACCCGTCAGCATGTTATAGAGCAGGAGGAGCTGAGCAGATTGATATATCGTTTTATGGGAAAACGTTTAGTGAACATTGTAATTTTTTGCATTTAAATTCCTGCTTATATCAGTGATTGACAGCTCTCTCTGTATAGACAGAAAGGAAAGTCTGTCGATCGCTGATAGAACCGCCTCCTGGACTCCAAAGCACAAAATGAGCAGGAATTTAAATGCAAAAAATTACAACTAAGGCTACATGCACACGAACGTTGTTTGTTTCCGTGTCCGTTCCTTTTTTTTTTTTTTTTTTGCGGCTAGGATGCTGACCCATTCATTTCAATGGGTCCACAAAAAGTGCGGACAGCACTCCGTGTGCTATCAGCATCAGTATGTCCGTTGCGTAGCCCCGCAAAAAAAATAGAACATGTCCTATTCTTGTCTGTTTTAGGCATTGTTACAATGGATCCGCAAAAAACGGATGGCATCCGTTTGTTTGTTTTTTGCGGATCCGCAATTTGCGGACTGCAAAACACATACGGTCGTGTGCATGTAGCCTAGTACTGTATCTTTTCCCATAAAACTATATATCAGTCTGCTCAGCTCCCCCTGCTCTATAACATGCTGCCTGCAGCTCAGACAACATGTTCAATGTGACAGGTTCCCTTTTAAAGGGTGCCTATCACCAGTTTTGTGACAGATACCATAAGCAAATCAATTGGTCACTTACTGGAAGTGTCATTTTGCTAAAATCTGTATTGAACGGCTCCATAACAAGCTGAGCGCTGGAGTCTGCTCAGTACAGAGCAAGCTCTAGGACAGGAATCAGCCACCTTGGGCACTCCATCTGCTGTGAAGCTACAACTCCCAGCATGCACAGTTACTCCACTGTTCTTGTAACTCCCATAAAAGTGAATAGAGGATTCTGGGAGTTGTAGTTTTAGAGCAGCTGAAGTGCTGGAGGTTGCCGATCCCTGCTCTATGGAGTCCCCATATTCATGAGCTCCCGGCTCTCCCCGCCTCTGACTTCCTTCCTAAGGCCAGTTTCAGACAACCGGGTTCACTGCATGAAACACCCTCCGTTTCGGAGCATAAATTCCCAATGCTGTGTGTCTCTGCCCGACGTCATCTGTAATGATTTATACTGACATAATGCCAGTATAAATCATTAGAGTCCAGGTCTGGCAGAGACACACAGCATTACAAATCCTTATAATGCTGTGCAGTCTGGTCAATGGAGCATAGTTCATATGGGAATTCATGCTCCCACATGGAGTGAACACACTTGTCTGAAACGGGCCTTAGTAAGAAAGATGTTGATCAGAGATGAGGAGAGCCGGGAGCTCGTGAATATGAGGCCTTCCTGGCGTGTGCTCTGTGTCATGCTGGGACTGTCCAATACAGGTTTTAGGAAACCGTCTGGGTCATTTCTAGAGAGCGACTCAGCATTCAGGATATTTGTCACCAGTATATGCTGCCCTCAGGGCTATTCCCTTTAAGGCAACTTTCACACCGTCAGTATTTGGCCAGTATTTTGCACCCGTATTTGTAAGCCAAAACCATAAGAGGAATCTACACAGAAAAAGTATAATGGCTTGTTCACACGACCGTGTGCAGCCCGTGCTGTGGACCGCCATCTGCGGTCCGCAATGCACGTGCACCAACCGTGGGCCAGCCGCATGTGGATCGCGGACCCATTCACTTAAATGGGTCCACGATCCGTCCGTTCCGCAAAAAGATAGAGCAAGTTTTTGCAGTGCAGAGGAATGGAACCCCAGGAAGCACTCCGTAGTGTTCCGTTCCGGGCTTCCATTCCGCACCGTTCCCCATCTCTGGATTTGCGGACCCATTGAAGTGAATGGGTCCACATCCGTGATGCGGAATGCACACGGAACAGTGCCCGTGTATTACAGATCCGCAAATGCGGTCCGCAATAAGGCAATGGGCAACACACAGAAGTTCAGGTTTGGGATCGGTGTTCTGTAGATTGTATTATTTCCCCTTATAACATGGTTATAAGGGAAAATAATAGCATTCTGAATACAGAATGCATAGTACAATAGGGCTGGAGGGGTTAAAAAAAAAATAATAATAATTTAAATCACCTTAATCCACTTGATCGCGGAGCCGGCATCTCCTTCTGTCTTCATCTTTGCTGTGTGGAGCAACAGGACCTGTGGTGACGTCGCTCCGGTCATCACATGGTCCATCACATGATCCATCACATGATCTTTTACCAGACAGAAGGAGATGCCCCTCCAGCGCTATTTTACTATGCATTCTGTATTCAGAATGCTATTATTTTCCCTTATAACCATGTTATAAGGGAAAATAATAATGATCGGGTCTCCATCCCGATCATCTCCTAGCAACCGTGCGTGAAAATCGCACCGCATCCGCACTTGCTTGCGGATGCTTGCGATTTTCACGCAACCCCATTCACTTCTATGGGGCCTGCGTTGCGTGAAAAAACGCAGAATATAGAGCATGCTGCGATTTTCACGCAACGCACAAGTGATGCATGAAAATCACCGCTCATGTGCACAGCCCCATAGAAATGAATGGGTCGGTATTCAGTGCGGGTGCAATGCGTTCAACTCACGCATCGCATCCGCGCGGAATACTCGCCCGTGTGAAAGGGGCCTAAGGGTAAGGCTAAGGTTTCTGAGGCAGTTTTGGAAGCCAAAACCATTTGTGAATTCAAAAAAAAGTAGAAGTAGCATTTGTCCTGTAGACTTTCTCTCCTTTTATGATCCCTCCTGATTTTGGCTTCAAAAACTGCAGAGAAAAACCTGACTGGGTGGCCGTACCCTAATGGAAATACTGATGCAAAATACTGACAAAATACTGACCGTGTGAAAATTATGCTCCTACCAGTTAATTTGCATATTTTTTCTCATTCAGCATTGCCTGAAAATGAGTCCCCATACCACTGTCCCTTCAATAAGAAACAGTACCCACTCTGTAATTATATGCCTGTAAAGTTGCATATGTCTACCAGTGATTCGCTTTGAAAGGACGCAGTATGCTTTTTTTCTGCTTACCATAGTGCCCAAAAGTGTTGTTACATGCTGTTCTCCACTAGAACTCTCCTCCCGTTACCCTTTTAGAAGCCAGACAAAATATCCCGCCATTGTATTAAATTTTAAGGACGGCTTTTAATGCTTTTTGACCTCTTTTTGTGCAGTAGAGGAAGGTTCAGAGCTGTCATGCAACAGAGTTGCTGGGTGTAGGCGAAACCAGAATAGGCTCTTATTGAGACAAATATTATATTATCATTGCATATTTTTTTAATTTTGCAAATAGAGCAGGTAAGAGTATGTTCACACATAGCGGATTCTTTCGGAAATTTCTGCTACTGAGTTTCTTTGTTCCATGCATCTGGAATGAGGTGATTTCTGCAGGATGTGTGACTGATTTTTACAGACCACCTTCATATATAGGGAACAGATTTCCTTTGAAGAAATTTCTGCAATTTGAAATTGCCATGTGTAAACATAACCATACATGAATGAAATAAAAAAAAAAACTTAGAATATAATAAACTATAAAAGAAAAAATTGTGTAGCATTAGATCCAATGTATGTTACGGTATATATTGAAATAAACATGCAAGGTGCAAGTGTTAATTCCATTTTAGGCTTCTCTATCTTTTTAATAAATGAGTTTGAATTTGAGAAACAGGAACAACAGTATGAAACCAGGTACAATGACTGGCAGGGCTGCCCGAGCCTGATACCTGCTACAGCACCTTTTCTTAATATACAAATGAGGTTTAAGGTCTGTCGAGGTTGGGCCCAAGCCACTACGTGGACCCCAGCGACTCTGCTCAGTGGACCCTAGTATCTATGCTTTGTCAGCCGCTCCCCCCCTCCAGGGAAATGCTATATATATCAAAAGCATGCGCAGCAATTATGCCATTCTGTGGATACCCCATTGTCTCCTACAAGGCTGCTGCGGAAGCCTGAGCTGACATTGGAGCAGCACTATCGTCAGCCGTTGGGAATCTGCGCCGTATATTCGACATCATACAATAATAACGGATCAGCACCAACATGAGCCAACCAGGAATTTAAGAAATTCTCTATCAGTTACTTCCAATGACCACAGCTATTACATGTGGTCACTGATACACAAACATGAGAATTTATCTTAAGGGAAATTTTTGAAGTCCATTTTGCATTGTCATTTTTTTGTGTCAAATTTATCAAATCTCACATGTTTGCCACATTTTTAAATACGTGTAGAGTTTTTGTTATCCCCACCTGCTGGAGTGACACTGTGACATTTGTGTGACTTTTTAATTCTGACCTACACCTCATTAACATAGCTAACCATGAACACTTTAAAAAATGGTGTAAGATCACAAAAAGAAGCATATCTTTGTAAATACAAGGACACAGCCCTGTGTGTTCTTTCAAAGCCTAAATTCTGGAGTGTAAGGCTTCATAATGACACCCCCCCCCCCCCCCCGCCCATGGTCTTTAAAGGTATTGTTTTAAATACAATATTCATAGAACATTTTGGGGCTCTTTTTCATTTCGGCAGTACTATACCATTAAATATTAAATACAAAATATTGTCCTTCTGTAGCAATCAGCACAAGGAGATAAATCTCCTACATAGAGATTTACTGCTATTGTAAGAAGATTGTGTTATCTGTTAATATAATAGTAAATTGTAGACTTTGGATGACAGTACGACAGCTCTATTGTACTTATAATAAGCCTAGCTAAAGATGCCCACAAAAGAGCATGGCACTTATCAGTGTAATGTATGAAGCTCTAAGGCTCGCTTCACATATATTAGTTGTGAAGGGACCCTAGTTGAGTCACTGATTCCCCTTCTCTCTCTCTCTCTGGTTGCAGTGATGGCCTGACTGAGAAAGTCAAGCAAGCGGAGGCTGTCCAAACAAAGAGGAAGTTAAAAAGCCAGAACAGGAAGTTGAATACATGGAGTGACTTAAAAAAATTATATCTAGAAAACCATCCAACAATTTTATTTAAAAAAACAAACAAACAAAAAACATATGCTATTCACAGACTGTTAATATGCAGGGGGGGGGGGGGGACATTGATGGGTAGTGTCCCATTAATTACTAGAAAGAAAAAGATATCAGACAATGCTGAATGGGGAGTCTAAGAAGTAAATTAACTACATCAAGGGTCTGGGTATTTGGGAGAACTTTGAAAACTGTCTTTGCTCTCTATAGCACAGTTTTTATTTTATATTCTTCTGTTGAAAAATGAAAGCCATGTTGTGATTTGTTGACCTGTCGGAGCAGATGTACTAAGACTGGTGTTTCATACTAGTTATTAAGGCTACTTTCCGTTCAGGGCTCTCACAAGCGGTCCAAAACGGATCAGTTTTGCCCTAATGCATTCTGAATGGAAAAGGATCCGCTCAGAATTCATCAGTTTGCCTCCGTTCCGTCTCCATTCCGCTTGCAGCGTTTTGGTGTCCGTCTGACGTAACTGAGCCAAACGGATCCGTCCTGGCACACAATGTAAGTCAATGGGGATGGATCCGTTTTCACTGACACAATATGGCACAGTAGAAAACGGATCCGTCCCCTATTGACTTTCAGTGGTGTTCAAGACGGATCCGTTTTGGGTATGTTAAAGATAATACAAATTGATCCGTTCTGAACGGATGCATGCGGTTGTATTATCTGAACGGATGCGTTTGTGCAGATCCATGACAGAGAAAAAAAGTAGCCTAAGGTGTTAATACATATTGGATGGGTCGATGTTTTTATATGTTTATTTCTAGCAGAAGGGACAACGTTTTAAAGGCATGTTTCAGCAAGGCATAAGAGAAGAGATACTCTTTCCCCTGCCACTGCTTTTCTGACACTACCCAGTTTCCCGCTGCTGTCCACTTCCGGCTCCTGTCTCAACCAACAAGAGATGCTGAGGGGACATTTTGAGGCATGTCCTGCATGTGGAGACGAGAGCCAGAAGTAGAGGGCAGCAGTAGGAGGTAAGTGGAAGTCAGTATAGAATTGGACTTGGTAGTTAGATTTGGAATTTCACTGGTTGCTATGGACAACTGTTACACTTTTACCTTGCACTAGCTTTGATTTTAAAATATATATATTATATATATATATATATATATATATATATGACGAAAAGCGGACAGCACTCCAGATATCAGCTCATACAAGAGCTTGAGAAAGGCTCTTGTATGAGCTGAAACGTTGCCATCCACATGGGTGATTAAACACCACTGCTTTTTTACCTGGAGTGCTGTCCTTTTTTCGTCATTGTTCATCTGGGGTAAGCAGCTACATCCCTGGACCTAGCACCCATATTGCTTGTCTCCAGTGCCGCCATTATTTTCTCTTTGATATTTTCTCATATATATATATATATATATATATATATATATATATATATATATACGGATAGAACCAGTACCAGCAAAGTGTATGAGAGTAAACAAATCTTATGTATAGCTTGCTTTTTTCTTCGGAGTGGAAATTAAACTTCTGTGCAGATATTGAAATCCAGAATATGTCAACTGTTTGTGCTATTTATATTTTTGTGCAGATATAACCCTTTGAAGTGGCAAAACTGCATCAGAACGACAACAAAAAACATGCAAAAATCAGAATTTTCTGTTTCTAAATCTGCACCTGTGTGCAGGTAGCTTAAGGCCAGGGTCACAAGTGACGGATTAGCCGCGAATTGCTTTTCCAGATTTGCTGCTTTCGAGCAGCTTTGTATGACACAAGCAAAGTGGATGAGAATTTTTGAATTATCATCCACACGTTTTGTAAAAGAAATTTAAATAAAAATAGGCAGCAGAAAAGGTGCAGCTAAGCATATTTGAAATCCGCAACATGTCAATTTATACAACGGATTTCACCCTTTGCAATGGAGCGGGTGAAATCTCCTGGCTTTTCCACAGCAAAAACTGCATGTAATACATACAGTTTTGTTGCATTTTTGTGCAGAAACAAACCAAAAACCCCTGCAGATTTTTTCCCCCTGGATTTTTAGTCACATCTGAATGCAGCATTAGATTATACTGAAAATCACCTCAATTCATCTGACTACACTGCATGGATTTCTGCAAACCTCATTCAGATGCAAGGGAAAGTTGCTGAAATAAGTGCAACACATTTGCTGTGTGTGAATCTACCCTAATAATGTACTTTCTTTATACTATTCCTCCAAAACTGAAAGACTTACTGGACCTTTGGACAGTTTTGTCCTTATTTTAAAAATGAAGAATCCTTGGTCTTTATGGTGAATCCTACTATAAATTCTGGAACTGGGGGCTGGGTGTCTACTTTGTAAAGTAAAATAATGTTGTTTATAATAATTACTAGAAAACTAAAGAGAAAGTAGCTGCTGTAATAACTTCACCATGTCTGGGATTATCTGCTTCAATATACCAAGACCTTACTATCATTACTGGAACAGGGGCTTGAGAAACTGTTACATATCAGTGAGCCCATTAACCAGAATGATTAATATCTTACTAAAACAATCAATTAAATAAACATAATAAAAATACGTTTTTAACCGTTTCATTTTTGTTTGCTGGGTTATTGTGTTTGGAGACAACAGGCAATAATTAATAATGTCTTGTAATGTGGCTATGAGCTGGAACTTTATTTCTATATTTGTCAGTTATTGGATTTCTGACGATCTCTCTGACTTCTCATTCTTTGAGTTACTTTGTATCTGAGAGTGGCCATTGTGCATTACAATTTACCTTGATGATAATCTAATCCCAGCTAACTAATAAAGTTTACCATTTATGTGCACGAGGTTACAGACTGAAATTAATTTAAAAATGTCGTTTTAAGGGCATATTGTGCTTGGTAAGGCTACATGCACACGACCGTATGTGTTTTGCAGTCCGCAATTTACGGTTCCGCAAAAATAAAAAAAACGGATGACATCCGTATGCCATTGTTTGTTTTTTGCGGATCCATTGTAACAATGCCTAAAACGGACAAGAATAGGACATGTTCTACTTTTTTTACGGAGCTATGGAACGGACATTTTTTGCGGACCCATTAAAATGAATAGGTCTGCATCCAAACGGAACGGACACGGAAACAAACAACGTTCGTGTGCATGTAGCCTAAGGGCTCGTTCACATGAACGTTTTGCGTTCCGTATATGGGCCGTTTCTTTAGTTCCATATACAGAACCATTCATTTCAATGGTTAAAACGGAATGTACTCCGTATGCATTCCGTTTCCGTTCTTCCGCTCCATTCAAAAATAGAACATGTCCTGTTATTGCCCGCAAATCACGTTCCGTGGCTCCATTTAAGTCAATGGGTCTGCAAAAAAAATAGAACACCTACGGAATGTACTCCGTATGTCTTCCGTATCTGTTCAGTTTTTGAGGAACCATCTATTGAAAATTTGATGCCCAGCCCAATTTTTCCTATGTAATTACTGTATATGGCATACAGAAAAACGGAATGGAACTGGAAACACTACTGAAACAAAAAAAAAATGAAAAATTGATCCGTTAAAAATGGCCCGCAAAACCCTGAAAAAGCCATACGGTTGTGTGAATGAGCCTTAAGGCAGTGATAAATCTGGCCTGGAAAGAATTATACATTGCACAAGCAAATATACATTCTGAAAGGTTCCAAGTTTTTGTATTTAATCATGTACATGAAACATATGCCAGTATTTAAAGAGATGTACATTAAAGGAAACTGGTCCATTTTACTGCAATAAGAATGTTAATGTTATTCTCACTTCATATAAACCACTACTGAGTACTGTGCATAGAATAAGGAAAACCCCAGCCCATCCACCTTCACAGTTTTATTGTGCTTAGATTTTTCTCTTTTATTATACAGAAACTTTATATAATGAATCCTATTGAAGAAAGACAAACCTAAATAATGGACATGATTAAGAGCAAATGGTCATGGGGTTTCCATAGAGTGAAAAGCAACCTTTACAGCTTTATCATTTAATTCCTATGGCTGTGAACCACAATCATGAGGGCAATCTATCTATATCATACCTCTCATATTTATCTATGTATAGCTACATCATATTTATGTATATATATCATATAGATCTATATCACATCTATGTATATATCTATATAATCTCATTATATATATATATATATTTAATTATCTATATATATCATATCTATCTAATACCTATCTGTATCATATCTATTATCTATCTCTTTTCTATCTAATATATATTATATATATATCATCTATCTGTATGGTATTTATCTGTTTCATATCTAACTATGATGTATCTAAAGCCATATCAACCAATGTATAGTGTCCCAATGGGGTTTATTTCAAAGTTGTAGCCTATTATTCTTAGGATTATCATCATTATTTACTGAAGTGTATGTCACTAATATATTTGCTGTTTTATAGTTTGTCTCATCTCCAGCTACCTAAGTTAGTTCCCTGTGTATAGGTTGGGGTTTTGTGCTGTCCTGATAGCTTTCTTACATGTAATTAGTTGTGCTTCTGGGTTTTTTGGCTGCCCCCACCTTGTGTATCTTCATTTCTTTCCTGGCCCTGTCTTGTGTACTGAGATGCTGCTTCTCTTGTTTGGTTCCTGAATATAACAACATGCTGGAACCCATTTGTGCCCCCACTATGGCGGTTTTGGTTAGTTACAGCTAGTGAGGACTGTCCTACATAACACATTTATCTCCACACTCATGATGTATGATATACATAGACCAAGTCTCATGTTAAAGAGAATGTGCATGTGTGTGTTCTATCTGGGGAGAATACTGCCTATATAAATGTAGGTGAGCCTAGTCTGGTCAGATGGACATTGTGTGGCTGGCCTGTCTGCTCCGGTGGAAATGGACACAACGTTGCTGTTCAGTCATCTGATCAATACTATACAGGGTGGTCATAACGTGATATGGTTTTGTTTGCTGAAGCTGTACAGTCACACAATGGTATTAGCTAGGAAATATCACTGCCAGTTAATGTACAGTGGACATTATTGGGGTTATTAGAACTGGCTTAGTTACTCATAGCAACCAATTAGATATAATTTTTGGCAGCTCCTTTGGAAAATGAAAGGTGGAATCTGGTTGCTATGGGCAAGTAAACCAGTTCTACTGTGCACCAGTTTGATAAATGACGGGGGTTGTGCGTGTTTACAAATCTTTTTTTTTAATTGTATATAAATACATGAAAATACATAGACAGTTTATGAATAGTAATAAGCATAGACGTGTGGCATTTACATGCAGCCTGCTGTTGGGGGTCCTGGTTTTGACTTGAGATCCGGGGGGAATGGGGGAGAGATAGAATAGTTGTGGGGGCTGCAGAGCCGGGCGTTCTCCCTCCTGTGTGTGCTGGCCTTGCGGTAAATGGCCTCTCATTAGCGCTGACACTGGAGGAAACTGCTCATTTGCTAGCACCAGATAACACATCATCACAACTGTATGCAACTGACCCTGCACCGGGATCCCCTGTCCCCTTATAGGTTTCAGTTTATTTATTAGGATTAAATCAACCATTTATGATAGATCCGTTTATTTATTGTGATTTTATGATAGTTCAGTGGCCATGTAACCTTCCTAATCTATCTATCTATCTATTTATCCCATATATATCTATCTCCTATCTATCTATCTATCTCCTATCTATCTATCTATCTATCTATCTATCTATCTATCCCATATCTATCTATCTCCTATCTATCTATCCCATATCTATCTATCTCCTATCTATCTATCCCATATCTATCTATCTCCTATCTATCTATCTATCCCATATCTATATATCTCCTATCTATCTATCCCATATATATCTATCTCCTATCTATCCCATATCTATCTATCTATCTATCTATCTATCTATCTATCTATCTATCTATCTATCTCCTATCTATCTCTGCTGTCTGTTGATGCTGATCCTGTGACCTCAGTAATCACTGTATGTTTCTGTTGATCTAGATGACACAGTGTTTCAGCACATCCCCCCGTGTCACATAAAATGGTGTCAGGCTGCAGCCACTACCTGTGTACTTGAAGCAGTAAGGAACAATGTAGACAGAGCGGCTCTCAGGTACCTGCCCTTATCTATAGCCTGCACCTACAGAGATCTGGAGGGTAAAGAAGCTGCTTTCATTCTGGGTGTCCTCTCATTGCTCCTCTTCCCACAGCACATTCCTGGAGGACTGCAGATTCGATAGAGAGAGGACGGAGCATTTCTGGACAGAATACCAGGTTCACATATTGGGCTCTTGTATTCATTCTTTATGTTCTAAGTATTTTCGGTCTGTTTTCTATATATCTAGTGTATTGGTTTTAATCCGTCTCTGCTATATTCCAGAAACACAGAGAGACTCTGGAAATTCTTCTAGAAAAGTGAGTGGTTTCTATGTACAGAACAAGCTTTAGGGATCGGTTAGCTTTATATATAAGCTTTACTTTTCACATGTACGATTTTAACCAGTGAATATTTGCTTACCCAGCATAGGCAGAGCCCCTCCACGTGTATCAGATGTGTCCTGGCGTCTTGCCTATGAAATAAAGGTGACTGTATTATGTGGAAACACGCACACTACATATATACTATATATATATATATATATATATATATATATATATATATATATATATATATATATATATATAGCTAATTGTTTTCTTCTACAGACCAATCAATTGTACAAAACCTACAGACCTTCCTACTTGGTGAAATTCAATTTAGAGGTAAACATATATTGAATCTTATATTGGTTTTATATCATAGCTGGTTCTCACATTATTTCTTAAACCTAGTTCTTTGCTTTGTAGTCCCCGGATACAAGCCAGGCCCAGGACATTAGTTTTAATTGCTCAATGGAGCAACTACAGGTATATCTGAATTTCTTTATGTATATTTCCAGTACGATTATTGTGATAATACATTCAGTAGCACCCACCCTAACTAAAATAAAAATTATTGATAACTATAGTAATATATTTCTATATTTGGTGGGTTTTATACTTCAGTACACTTGATGAGATCCCTTAAATACCAGGTTATGCAGTTTGTCTAGGAATGCGATGTCTTTATCAAGCAATGTACAGCAGCCTGTCTACAGATGAGAGAACATATCTCTGTCTTTGATTACATTACCTGTCATTATATGCCAATGTGGCTGGACTACATCGTTTTCTGTAACTCTCTCTTTGGGCTTTTCATATTATGAGTTTATTATTTTTTATTATTATTATAATATAACCTTGGTTTCCTGCATAATATGTATCATTTATTATCTGTATGATTGTTCCTAAGAGTCAGCTGCGACATTGTGGGAACGTATCATTCCATAGTGAGAAGAAACCCACTTCATTCTTCAGGCCTTTTTTTTCAGCCAAAGCCAGGAGTAGATCCTCCAACCATAAGGATATATAAATATAAAAAGATAGTGAGATAGAGAGAGGTAGATATATATATATATATTAGATAGATAGTGAGAAATGAGGTAGATATATATGAGATAGATAGATAATTAGATAGATCGATAGATATTACATAGACAGATAATACTTCTCTCTTTGGAGTCGGCTCCTGTGCTTGTTTTACAAACCCCAGCACTGTCCTGCATGCCCCAGCCATGGTAGCAGACAAATGTGTGTTGCCAGTGACTATATATATATATACACACACACAGTTAGTCTCTGTATATAACGCCATGTTTTACTGTATTTGTAGGATTTAGTGGGGAAACTTAAAGACGCAGCTAAAGCTTTGGAAAGGACATCCCAGATGTGACAACACAATTCCCTGTGTCCACAGAAGAAATCATTATGTTTACCCAGAGACATTTTTTGATTCCACGATGTTACAGTGCGATTTCATGACTTACTGCATGGACTTTTTTTTTCAGATTTCACATCTTTAATACTAATTGTATATCTACTGCCTACCATTATTTTGCCAATGACAGTTTCAGGACCTGGCCAACCCCCTCCCCGAATGCATTTACCGTGCCCATATTTTGTATGTCACTTGTCAGCACGAAATAAATATTATGATGAAAGCAGATTTGTGTGGTTAATTTATGTGTCGTGTGTCCAGTTGTTAGTGTATCAATGGTGCCATATAAATCAGCTACCAAACCTCTGGTAGTGTTCTTCAGATCCATGTGGAAGATAGGGTAATGGTGCACAGTCCTTATGCAGAGCACTATGAAGAGACTAGAAACTCCATGGTAAAATATATATGTATCGTTTGTGTTTTTGTTACATTTTCTTGCCTGATAAAATGTTGCCAGCACAGCCTCACCTAAAGAGTACTGTATAGGGAAATAATGCAATGAGGGGAACACTGAATATACTACAATTCAACACAAACCCATCCCATTCCGTGCAGTAAATATGCAGGATTCATACTTAAAAATAATAATATCCAGCACTGATGTATTAGCCTCCTACTATACTATGGGATGAACGCAAAATGAAAATATGAACTTTGCAATAGGATTATTTTTAGTACAGAGATGTAACCATTAAAGCTAAGTTCTGTCCTGAAATGTAAAACACGCTGATTCCTACAACTATGAGACTATGGAGTGAAGTCAGGAATCTCTGTAGCAGTGAGAGGAGCTCTGTAGCCGCTCTGCTCCCCCACTGCCGGCTGCACAATCCTGCCCTGTGCCCGGAACGGGCGGCGCCTTCTCCGGGGGGTCACAGACCACCAGCGACTACCGCAGGCAGAAGGGGCGGGAGACCCCAGCACTGTGCGCTTACAGATCTGGGATCCAGTAGAAGAATGTCCTCGCTGCTGGTGCATAAATCCTCTGTGCTGTCACAGAATCAGATAACTAGGTGAACATTTGGAAAGGGACTGCAGATATGACTGATGGATTTGTCAAAAATATACATTCCATCTATCACCCCTATATAAAGATAATTAAAGAAACCACTAAATGGTGACGATAGATCTGTATCCTCTGGACACAGGCATACAGCTCCCTGTACACTGCTCTCTTCCATCCCTACATAACATGGTATATATCTTCTTTACATACTAAAACCATTATCTCCGTATAATACAGAAACGCTGTACACATATACACGGCAGTGCTCATCGCCGTACACATATACACTGCAGTGCTCATCGCCGTACACATATACACGGTAGTGCTCATCGCCGTACACATATACACGGCAGTGCTCATCGCCGTACACACACTGCAGTGCTCATCGCCGTACACATATACACTGCAGTGCTCATCGCCGTACACATATACACGGTAGTGCTCATCGCCGTACACATATACACGGCAGTGCTCATCGCCGTACACATATACACGGCAGTGCTCATCGCCGTACACATATACACGGCAGTGCTCATCGCTGTACACATATACACGGCAGTGCTCATCGCCGTACACATATACACGGCAGTGCTCATCGCCGTACACATATACACGGCAGTGCTCATCGCCGTACACATACAGTACACGACTCTGCTCATCGCGGCATACATATTCACAGCTGTCCTCAAATGTCACATCATCTCGTTCTGACATGTCTGTGGGACAAAATTGCTTTCCGGTGATATCGCGACAACTGCAACAAGTCACGCAGCTCTATAAATGAACGACTCTCCTGCTGTAAGTCTATGGTTACATTTAGACTAGCTGTGCGGTTTATACCTGCTCCTCTCACTTTGGATGATCAGTCACGATAGCTTTAGTGACTAGCAGTGGTCAATCTATCTAGTCAGCTATAGCAGTGGTTAATCTATCTAGTCAGCTATAGCAGTGGTTAATCTATCTAGTCAGCTATAGCAGTGGTTAATCCATCTAGTCAGCTATAGCAGTGGTTAATCTACCTAGTTACTTCTAGCAGTGGTTAATCTACCTAGTTACTTCTAGCAGTGGTTAATCCATCTAGTCAGTTCTAGCAGTGGTTAATCTATCTAGTTACTTCTAGCAGTGGTTAATCCATCTAGTCAGTTCTAGCAGTGGTTAATCTATCTAGTCAGCTATAGCAGTGGTTAATCCATCTAGTCAGTTCTAGCAGTGGTTAATCCATCTAGTCAGCTATAGCAGTGGTTAATCTATCTAGTTACTTCTAGCAGTGGTTAATCTATCTAGTTACTTCTAGCAGTGGTTAATCTATCTAGTCAGTTCTAGCAGTGGTTAATCTATCTAGTCAGCTATAGCAGTGGTTAATCTACCTAGTTACTTCTAGCAGTGGTTAATCAATCTAGTTACTTCTAGCAGTGGTTAATCCATCTAGTCAGTTCTAGCAGTGGTTAATCTATCTAGTCAGCTCCCTGCAGTTATCTAGTTGCCCTCTCTGTATACAGGTATAGCTGTATCCCGCCCTGGTTACTACACGGTTTATACCTTTGCCCCCTCCTTTATATACAGTAATCCGCGGCTGTAAATATACGTCTGCTTATTACCCTGCATTATATCTTCTTATTACACTCTGGCTATCCCTGGTATACAGCCGGCACACTGGCGGTATATCGGAGTGGTTAGTGCACTGTGTGTATATATACATGTATAGGATATATATATATATGTATGATCTCTGTATATCTAGTAGAGGGGGACTACACCTCCACACCTCTGGTCAGTACACTTCAGGTATCCCCCCTCTAGTCAGTCAGGACCCTGTGGTCACTGTACAGCTGGCTCTTCTACCTGTATACAGGGGTGTACGGAGGTTACATACACTGTAGTCATATATAGTAATACATGCTTGTATCTGTACAGTACACTGCACGTACCGTCCACCTCTATTATTCTACATGTAACTATACCTATACTCCCGGTTACTAGACGGTGGGTATTTTCATTACTTATTTGGTTAGCAAAGTAAAATTCTATCTGCACACTGGTTACATACAGTACTCACCTCCCTGGTACCTACCTACCAGGCTGTACACTGTAGGTATATATCCACCAGTAAGTACCCCGCACTTTCTGTGTATATGTCTGCTTTGTCGTCTAGCAATTGCACTGCTGTCATATAGGTAAATCCAGTAGTGATTGCAACCCTTATGTATGTAATAATCGCTGGTGATATCGTCGCCCGTGGATCTACCCCTGGTCTCGACATATCGCTGGACTCCACTGGTTATGCTGCTAATATACCCCCCTCCTAAAGACATCACTAGACGTATACCTCCGACGGTATATACCTAGAGCTTCCTTTATTACATATAGAGCGCTATGCTGAACACTGCATGTCGTGACTATAAACCATACTTGTGCACTGAGCAGTCTATCACGACAGCGACGGCTGAACACGGCACTGTTCTTTGTCTACATCTAGATCTACTTCATTAATTTCTTGTAACTTCGGTTCTGTGGCACGGAAATCTATAGATTTTTTTTGCAATTTTAAAGAATTAATCAACTGAACATTTCTCGTCACATCCAGATGAATTCCTGGGAGATATATAGATGGATAGATCGTCCCTGGTCCTCTCTGGAGCATGGACTGTGCCCCATCCCGTGTACACTGCTGCTTCTTAGTGATCCTTCATGGCGGTAACTTGTCTCCACAGTAACACAGACATGAGATAAATTAAACTATATATGATAGATAGATAATAGATAGATAGATAGATAGATAGATAGATAGATAGATAGATAGATAGATAGATAGATAGATTAGAGAGATAAATAGATAGATAGATATGACATAGATAGATAGATAGATAGATAGATAGATAGATAGATAGATAGATAGATAATAGATAGATAGATAGATAGATATGAGAGATAGATAGATAGATAGATAGATAGATAGATAGATAGATAGATAGATAATAGATAGATAGATATGAGAGATAGATAGATAGATAGATAGATAGATATATAGATAGATAGATAGACAGACAGATCCATAGATAGATTCTTTAGCTGATCAGGAATGAGAAATTAAACAATCGCAGCCTGGCACTGGTCTCTGCTGTTCTGATGTAGGTGTGTACAGGAGCTGAGCCCGCAGACAGGAGTGTGCACAGTGTGTGAGAAGAGTGCACACACAGCAGTAGTGAGCGTGTAGACGATGTGAGTGTGCACAGTGTGTACTCTAATTCCCAGGCCGCCCTTAAGGAATGAGACCACGTGACGTTGCGGGGCGGGCGGACTCTGAGCCATTTTGGGGACGGTGTCAGTTTGCAGTGTGAGGCTCCAGCGAGCGGAGTGTCCTGGCACTGAGGCAGCCAGAGAGTGCGGGGATCGGGGCTCTGTGCTGGGGGAGAAGAAGAGTTGCAGGGCCAGGCAGTGCAGGACGAGGAGCGGGAGCACTGCGCACAGGACAAAGCGCTGAACATGGTGTAATCTGCCCGGATCCGGCGGCAGCGCTTGCACGGCTGCAAAGCACAGGAAGCCGGCGAGGTATCGGGGGACCTCCCACTCTCGGTTTGGCTTTGGCTGGAGAAAGGGGGGGATGAACGCAGTCCCTGCACTGACAGCGTCTGCAGATCAGCTCAAGATGGCCGCCCCTGGGCTGCTGCTCATCCGCTGAGCGCCCCCCCGGACACCGCATTGTCCCCGGACCCCCCAGCAACAGTAGCCACCCCAAAGAGAAGCTCACGGTAAGTGCACGGTGCGCCCTGGGCGCCCTCCGTGGTGGGGGGTTGGTATCTGTGGTGGTGGCGGGGGGAGAGTGGGTGTTTGTCTGGTTGTACGTAAATAAAGAGGAGGGGGAGTGATGGGGGTGGGGTGTGAATGTTGGAATTCGGTAAAGGGGGTTTATACAGGTAGTAGGGGGGGAGCAGGGGGTATTTGAGGGGTGGGCAGAGGGGAACACGTGAGAGCAGAGGTGCCATCTTCTGATTGCTCATGTGCTGCCCAATCTGAGTCGTGGTGTTTTCTCTCCTAACCCCTGTATATAGACATGCCCCTTCTCCTCCCACCCCTTACAATCCATGTCATACTTTTCACTCTGCCACCCTTGGAGGTTCTGTGTACCCTCACAATGTTCTCATCTGGAGATGTCCACAGCTGGCATGGCCCGGGTATAAGGAGGAGGACCAGCGTGCAAAATTGTGGATCTTCCATTTGTGGGAACAGGTTGCAGTTGGCAGCATGGTCTAACACTCCTCTCTACTGTGTGTGTGTGTGTGTGTGTGTATAGTGTGTGTGTGTGTGTGTGTGTGTATAGTGTGTGTGTGTGTGTATAGTGTGTGTGTGTGTATTGGCATGTTGGGGAATTCTGAGATGACATGGAGATGCATGTCCCACTCGTGCCCTGCTTGGTGTCAAGCCCTGAGCTGGTGACAGTAAATCACTATTGGCAGGGGAGCTATGCTGGCCTTCCCTGGGTTATTACCACGATGGTATAGAAAACCCGTGGGACTCAAAGAGTTTGGGTTCAAGTAGAAACTCAAAAGTACAAACAGTTCACTTTGTGTCTTGATTTCATGTTGCCCACCCTGTGACAGAAGACCCCGAGCTCCCCGTATTGATGACCCTACATAAGACAGTATTTGCATTGTACCAGGAGTATTTGTCGGGTGCTGCTGGGCTCTTTTATAAATTCTAGAACTTTTCTACCATTGGAAATGGCCATGTGGACTTTAGAGGAATGGTTTCAGATAGTACTGGTGGCAGTAACTGTACTGGCGGTGTGTACCAAGGATACCGACTACACAACTTTCTGCACTTTAACCCTTTGTGTGTGTGGTTTTGTTCTTCAACTGCTTCTGCCAAGCACTTCTGTTGACCATAAACAGGCCTCTGGCAACATTCATTACTGTAACATGCAGAATGTGGCTCTCAGGCTGTCATTGATGTGTACATGCCTGACCACCTTGTGGGTTCAGCATTTAGAAGCTGGACATGACACCTAATGGAGATGTCAGTGTGAGATAAACAGCAGTGTCCCCCAAAAAACTGGTTATTAGTGCGTGCATTTAGATGATCAGATCAACACACTAGTCCCTTTGTTAAAATAGGAACGTTTCTAACCTGTAGAGTTACTTCTGATAAAAGCCTGGAGATAAATGAGCAGATCGGGAATGAGGTGAGACACCGAACGATTTTTGCATCTGAAAGTGGTGGTGTTGGTGAAGAAGTTGTATTGCTTTACTAGCATGCTGTCACCTCTCTGCAGAAGACACTAACATTAGATGCCCCCCCACTGAATACATTGGTGAAGGCTGCAGACTTTTATTGAATTCACCGGTCCTCATTCACACATATGACCGGTTGCGATGTCATATACCTTTCTTCATTGATCTTCCAAGTGTGCATAATAAGATCTGACATTGGGGACCAGGCATCGGGATTTTTTTTTAAAGATATACCTGCAAAGGTTTGACCCATAGATAATTGAGCCCGGCCGAAAATTGAAATCATACCTTTCTACTTCATTTCCCTGGGAAGGTTGTTTGGCAGAAGTCTGTGGCACTTCATCATCAGGCTGAGAAATAAAAAGCCCTTCAGCCATGGCACTGTGTGTGTGAAAGCAGCATGTGCTTGGATATCACTGATTGCTCAGGTGACTTGGGGAGAACTGTCTGCCTGTCATAAAGGTGCGGGGGCCGGCGGCAGTTCTGCCGGACTTTGTATAGCACTTCCAAGGTTAGTGTCCCTTTAATAGGTGTCGGACTTCTTCTCCCCAGTCACTTGCTGAATTTACAAACCAGACTCTGTATTTTACAAGAGTCTACGAAGTTTTATTACAGAATTATGAAGGCTCTCTACCCCCCCTCGCGCTATAAATGAATGCAGCCCGACTCCCGACGATTGTGTCGCTATCAATACGTTCGATTAGAGGCAGATTTTCTCTTTCACCCACCCATTCCCTGTGATTTGCAGTAGATAGCCATTGTTTCAAATGTGCAAGGACGCGAACCATTTTTGGGTGATTTAGATGGTTTGGGTTATTAGTTTATAGCCATTTATCATTGTCATATATAAAAAGGCGCACATTTCTGAAGGATTATAAACAAGGCTGAGATTGGCAGTTCCCTTGGTGGTGGTGGGTTTTGTGTGGGACCCCCCATTTTCCTGCAGCCCCGGCTATGTGCAGGCTGGTGTGTGACCCGGCACTTGGTGTGATGTCTCGCCTTCCTTCCCTCCCTCTCGGCTCTTTGTCTCTTCCCTGTACAGCGCCGGGTGCCTCTCGGTTTCTCTGCTCTCTCTCCCTCTCTTTTCCTCCTGTCCAGCTCTCTTTCCTCCTCCTTCCACTCTTGTGTTCACCTCCCCCGCCTCTTGCACTTGAGATCGCGGCACAGTATTTGTTTTTCTAGATTCTCCCTATATTCCGAGAAGGGGAAGCCCTGCTTGCTGTTGGGAACCATCGGGTGGACACCCCTCTCCCCCCTTTACCAGTCTATTCCCCCTGGACATCTATCTGCATATTCTTTCCTTCCTATATGTACCGCTTGTCAAACCACAGTCGCTTTACCCTTAATGATTAAGTCCCTAGCTAATGTCTTAAGAAACAATACTTGTCTATAATTGATTCCTTCCATCGATAACCAGCTGGTTCTTGCATCTAGTACCATAAACTGGTTTCACACGTGGATCTATTATTTCCTCGGGGTTACCATTACCAGTTTGCACCCTGTATATGCATGTTCACCATTCGTTGCGCAAAGGGGTTAATTGGTGCCCATAGCCGCTCAGGTTAATGCCTCCCCCAGCACCTCCTGTAACCACTGCTGGGTTTCCTCCCCATCTCCAGGCGGTGGCAGGATGCCAAGTGTAAGTGTATGTTGCTATAGTAACGGGAGGATTGCAGCCTGGGCACCAGCGCACGGCAATGTGCTTCTTTCATCAATAAAACCAGTCTGTCTTCCTGGTTGGCAGCTACAGACCCCTGCTTCCTTCACCCTTCATATAAGCCCATGTTAGTTTGGGGTGCCCCATCTTCTCCTGCCACTCTTATATTACATTTTGGGTATATAAGACCGGGAGTTCCTCATCTTAGTCCAGCTGAGACAAGCCAACTGGTTTGTTCGGTTTTGCACCTATGGACATAAGAGTGAGCCCCGGTTTAGTTCACGATTTTATAATTTATTTATTTTTTTGCTTTATAATGCCCATCATATGCTTTTGTGAGTCTGTACTCCTTCATATACAAAACATGTCTTTCTCATTAGCGCAGCCCGTGCTCACAACATCGGCAGGAGGTTTGGGGACACTACTGCATAGATGTGTACATGGCTTTATTTGCCATCTGTGACTTATTGACTGTTTCTTTTAGAGAGAAAGTCCTCTTCTACTGTCACCATGCATCGGACGACCAGGATCAAAATCACCGAGCTCAACCCCCATCTGATGTGTGTCCTCTGTGGTGGATACTTCATAGATGCCACAACTATCATTGAGTGCCTCCATTCTTGTAAGTTGCTGCCATGTGCAACATATATATATATATATATATATATATATATATATATATATATATATATATATATATAATACTGGCAGAGTGTATTAAGATGCCGCTTGTATTTTCGGTACGAAATAGCGGTAAATATCGCTGAATGTGCAGAGGTCATGTTTCATAGACTTGCTCTTGACTTTCTTCATTTCATTATCCGCAGTCTGTAAAACCTGCATCGTGCGTTATCTGGAGACCAGCAAATATTGTCCTATCTGTGATGTCCAAGTGCACAAGACCAGACCTCTGCTGAATATCAGGTGGGTTATAGTACTTGGATTTGAGGTCTGGGGTCCCATTGTCAACCTAGCATTGAACTATCTTTATCATGTAAATAATCCAGCCATGGTGAGGAAGGGCTCTGTCCTGGCTGTGTGTATTTAGAGTGTTTTTCACTTTTCCAGGGCAGACAAAACCCTCCAAGATATCGTGTACAAGCTGGTGCCAGGACTGTTTAAGAGTAGGTATTAAATATCGATGTATTTTTGTCTTATTAATCCAAACATAAAGCAGCAGTGATTATAAGAGGGTGTCTCTTGCAGATGAAATGAAAAGAAGAAGAGACTTCTATGCAGACCATCCTTCTGCAGATGGTAAGGAGCCACCGATGACTTCCTGCACTGTACATATTCTGTTCACCCACGAAGTCTCTTGAATGCTTCTGATCTAGACTCAATTTATATTTGGAGCATACATTATTGCTGCTACCAAACACACTAATTTCCACTGAACCAGTCAAGCAATTGTTCAGCTATGGATGTTTTTTTTCTTCCCTAGTGACAAATGGCTCTAATGAAGACAGAGGAGAGGTGGCCGATGAGGACAAGAGGATCATAACAGACGATGAGATTATCAGTTTATCCATTGAGTTCTTTGATCAGAACAGGTGAGTCCAACTAAAATGCTCATAAAATATCCAAAGCACTAATATAAACGGCCTGATATAATCCTCATCTCGTCATCTTTATAGAATGGACCGGAAAGGAAATCGGGAGAAGGAAAAATCAAGAGAAGAGGTATTGTCCACATGCCTAATTCTCCAGGTCTTTCTAAAGTCCTGAAGACCAGCCCCTATACCTGTTTTCCTGGAATACTTTAGTAGGAAGGAGTGAGGCTAACACTCTGCAGCTGGTAATACCTATAGGTTATGCCTATCTGTACTTTCTCCTAGCAGGCTAATGACAAGAGGTACCTTCGCTGTCCTGCTGCCATGACTGTAATGCACCTAAGGAAATTTCTTAGAAGCAAAATGGACATACCTTGCACCTTCCAGGTATTCATTCTTCTTCTTGGGTTTTTCATTGTCTTCAGTTCTACAATACACAGAGATTAAAAGAGAACTTAAGTGACCGTGTCCTATTGTATTCCTTTTAGATCGATGTCATGTATGAAGAGGAACCCTTAAAAGACTATTACACATTAATGGATATTGCTTACATATACACCTGGAGAAGGGTAAGCATCTGAAGGATGTTTTTTTTTTTTTTTAAGGTGAGACTGTAAATACCAGTGCACAGTCCTGATCCCTGTTCTCTCTCCACAGAATGGGCCACTGCCTTTAAAGTACAGAGTGAGACCTACCTGTAAGAGGATGAAAATCGGCCACCCTACTGGAAGAGTGAATAACATTAGTGGAGATTTGGAAAGTGACTCTGGCAGTGACAAGGCAGGAAGCCCATCAGCTGGGGTTGCTTCCACTTCCTCCTGCTTCCCGAGCCCCAACACCCCAGTCCAGTCCCCACACCCACATTTCCCTCACATTTCCACAACCATGAATGGGACCAGCTCCATTCCTAACAGCAACCACCATAATCCTTTCGCCAACAGGGCAAGGAAAATGTCACTGAATGGAACAGCAGCCACTTCATCTGGGTGAAAAGAGGACCGAGGATACCAAAAGAGACAAGCACCCTGATCTATAAACCTGTTCATGCCATTACAAGCTTTGTAGATGCTAATACATGTCACTATGTCCAAATTGCTTAATTTTTTTGTGAAAACTTCAAAGTGGCAATTGCTGGACTTGGCAGTGTTTTTTTTTTTTTTTTTTTTTTTTTTTTTTTTTGTACCTGAAGATTTGATGGAGGAAAGGACGACTGTGTGTTTATTCATATTGGACTACTGGAGATATACAAGCTATAAATGGGGCTTGTTGGATATAATGGGCCTTTACCTATGTGGATATAACTTCAACTACACACTTATAATGAAAAGCCTTTTTCTCTTCAGTTGTGACCTGATGGGATTCATACATGGCTTCCTGACAAGTGTCAGATTTGTCCTCCTAGGAGCACTTGCTTGGACTAGTCTGGATTAAACGCCTAAATGTCCCGAGGATTACTGAAAGGCTTTGGATGTATTGTGATGAGGGCTCCTGCCTTGCACCCATTTATCGAGATTGTTGTGACCTTGGATATATCATTTCTGGATGGACAAATCAAACCACAATCTATCTTGTTTCAGTGGTGTTTGTGGGCTATTAGAGGGCACTGTCACCTACTCCAATCTAAGTGCTTTATCATCCTACCAAAAGGAAAATACATAGACTCCTTTTTTTATGTAGCCATTTCACTGTGAATAGTGAATAATGTCGTTAGCTTTCATGATTTTCTGCTCTCCATTTGGCATTACTGTACCTGTTTGCTACCGGAATAATAGGGTTACGTATTCATTCACCTGGCATCAAAGAGTTCACCTGTTCCTGCACAGAATCGATCAAAACCTTAGAAAAAAAAAAAACTTTTTTTTTTTTTTTTTTTACCTAAATCCTTTTGTCTAAAAAGCGGGTACAACCATATATTTTACTGACTTGTTTAAGTGATTCGCTTTTGTAAGAATCAGTTGGCATTATGCTGGTTGTAAAATGCCATATTGGTATATATGACATAACAGGAAGACAGTATTGTATGATATATTTATAAATACTATAAATGGAAATTTTGTGTTTTCATGCACTCAGAAATGATTGTTAAAATCCCCCCTATTACATATGGTTATCCTGGTGCCATCAGCTCCCTGTAGAGGATTTCTTTCTGCCTCTAAAACCATGCAATAATGGTACTGCATTTCTTCTTTGTATTACTTTTATTAATGAAAACTTTGGTGGAGAGAAGGTCTGGTGATTTTTACCGGTGGTAACCTGTCCAGTATATGAAGTGTTGCATCAAGGTGGAAGGGCAAGAAGAAAGCAGACGCTACCGCCCCTTTCCCCATGGTCACCCCTTTCACCTGCCTTATTACTTTTATTTTGTCTGTTCACGTTTTACTCTTTAGAAATGTTTTTATCTTTGTTCTGGGGGGGGGATGGGGACAGAAGAAAAACCCAAGTGGTTAATCATTTCATTGTCTCAAGTCTGCAGAAGAAGCACAAGTCTATTGCTTTGTCTTGCTTATAGTCATTAAATCAATACTTTTGCATACAACTTCTCTGTTTTTATTTTCTACTTCTGTACATGTGTATGCCGTAGAACAGGTATCAAGGTTGAAGTACTGGTATTCCCTATACATGTCGTTTCAAAAAACCTCAGCTGAAATGTGGCATTAGGATTTTTAAATCGGCCACATCCCCCTTTCCCAATATATCTGATCGGTGGAAGCTACAAGTGCAAGAGTGTGCCCAGCATTACTGTGGACTCCTACCCAGTCTAATTATCCCGACCAGTGAGCCGATTCTGTCGGTTATAACCGCACACACTCCGAATCGATCTGTCTACTTATCAAATACTAGAAGGACTATGACGTGCAAGCCTTGGTCTGTTCACAACCTGCGATTCTCATTTCACCTACAGTATATCTGATCAACCGTGGTGGTGGCGGTGTCATGCCGTGGGTGTGAATATGGATGTAAGCCTGCGACGGTTCTCCTCCATCCTGCTAGACAGGCCAGACACAGCAGTCCTTATGGTTCACTGATATAAATATGAGCAGCTTGGACATCTGAACATATTTTACACTTCCAGCTTCCTACATACACTCAGTTCACCAGGTCTTGATGTAAAGTGAGTTTTAGTGTCGCTGTGTGGTATCTGTGGGTATGGGGAGCTGCTGCTATTGCATCCTTGCACAACCATAACCAACTTTGGCTACTGGGAATTAGGTGCCGGCATTATTGCACACATAAATACAGAAATGCGTATTTTTTTTTATAGCTCAAGACACCTGCAGGTTTAAGATGATCATTAGGACTGTGCATTGCATCTGGATGACTGACCCTGAATGGACTTTATGTTGGCAGTGTGGGGAGCACCCGGACATGAAGCACCATAGACAACCCCACTTCCACCCTGCCCCCCATCTGTTATATATGCTACATGCTCCTGCTTTCTCCAGCCCTAGGGACAGAAATTGAAGACTGTTATAGCTCAAATGATTAATGTTTCAGCGATGATAAATTGGGCCCCGCGGGTGCTTTTAGTGGCCCGTACCCTAGAGTATATTGTCCCCGGGGCTCGGATACGGGGTCCTGTGGATCTGACATCCCTAGAAATGTTTACAGCCAGAAGTGCTTCCTGTTTCCGCCTGTAATACTCGGCACTTGCTGCTGCTAGACCTCATGTACTACTAGCGGATTTCCTCTGAGGGCTGCTCTCCCTGCTCACGGTTCTGCTCGGATGCCCTGTGCTGCTGCTGGTTGCCTCTATTGTGGATATACTGTATATGTTTGTTCTTCTATCATGCGCACATTATGGCGCAGCAGCACCCTCGGGGCACCCATCACAGTAAACATTTCACATCAGACACCAGACCTATAGACCCATCCGGCTGCTCTCATCTGAATCTGGCAAATGGGAATGAATGCATTGTTCCCGACGCACACAATAGATCCTAGATTAATAACGGAAGACCTTGAAGCTGGCAGAACAGAGGACAGGGTGACTATCACGACATGGGGTGCATCGCCCCGGCTTCATACAGATTTGAGGGGTGACTCGGATTTGTGTGATATAAACATTGGTGGTTGTAAATCTTATGAGACGGTCACCCTCCTTTGTGAGCACATGAAAAGCATTCGGAAACGATGTGGTCTCGGGTTATACAATAGTTATTGGTGTATAGAAGGGAATCGTCTTCACTGATAGAAAGGAGGGGGGGGGGGGGGAGCAGTAAACGGGAGGACGGTGCAGCGGGCGTCACTTTGCAGCACAAAGCAGTGTGCGGACGGGTTTTGTGTGCAGGTTGTGTGTCTGCAGCAGCCATCTTGCGCCTGCGCACCGTAGCCAATTGTGCTGCCCTGACTTCCTATTCTGCTGTGTGTCCCGCCAAGTAGAAAGCTGTTCATACATCGATTACACATCGTGCACATGAAGCCACGGAGAATCCATGCACAGGGAGAAGCCTCTCAAGCCCCGAACCAACGAAGGCAGCAAATATCAGAGCTGAGGAAGGCAGAGAGAGAGAAGGCTGCCCCCATAAAGCCTCCAGACGGGACAGCCAGGATTCTGTACCGAGGATCGGTCAGGGGGATCTATATTAAAGACCCCCGCCTTTATCTACTCAGTACACAGCCTGACCGCTCGGGACATCGACCCTATAAGCGCAGTGTATGGACAGGAGGTCTGCCTGCACCAGAGAAACGTATAGCAAGTCAATCCTGTATGTAAAGACAGACTACACTGTGCACAGCACTTCACACAAGCGACCACTGAATCCAATTATAAAACAAAAGCTACATTTTACCCCTTTCTTATGCACATCACATAGCAATGTTCTGACCTGTGAAACATCAAAGGCATCAGTAGGAAAATACACCATTTTCCAATATCACATAACATCTAAGTCTCTCAGATACGTAGTCCTGCAAAAGTAGGCCCTGTATGCTGATTGGGAAGAAGGTGTTAAATCTCTTGCATATTATATATAATAGGAATCTTATATCAGCATTTTAGAAGAGCACTATATAAGGCCTGACAACAGCACAGCACACACACAGCAATTTTGTATATATGTATGTGGAGTAAATTATTGGAATCTCCATTATTGTATTGAAAATGGACGCAGGTGTAAAAAAAGACCAGTTGGGCCAAAACATCAAATTATAAGCAGAAGCTTCAGCCAATAAACCTTCATTCAGCAGCTGAGATCAGGGCATTGACCCGGGTCAGTTATTTCTAATGTTACTATAGCCGGCAGTGGTAACAATATGTACAGAGAATAAGGCAGTATTATCACTGGCAGCACAATGACACTTTCTGCTTTTCCTTGTGAAGCAGGAAAGATAGAAGTGTCAGGATTTGACCCACCACATGGCACCCTAGAATGGCTACTTACTTAGAAATGAAAATGTGTTTTCTAACACGAAGTCAATTATTTGGTATGACATCTATGCCATCTCTGCCCAGGCTGGACGGGTACAACTTGGCACCAAGGAAGGCAATTCGATCGAATAACTGCAAAGCACAAACGATTCCATGAGGCAGATCAGGCCTGGCCCCCTCCTCTTTACATGTAGGGGTCAGGGGATATCGATCTTCATAACTCCATAGTTTGGAATGTAAATGACACTAGAGCCATTGTAGCAGGCTGACATTAGTAATACTACTACTAATAATAATCTAATCACACCACATTGTAGAGCTCTGGACAGTCGATCCTCACCAGTCACTGCTCTTACCATCCATAATAAATGTGCAGGAAAGGAACAGCATGGAAAAATGGAGATGTGTATTTTGGTCACTGGGTGATTAATTTCTACAGCCTCCTTGCAGTAATGAGCAGGGAGGATTACACCGCCAACTCCTGCAGGTACTATATTGTAAAGATGACATCGTTCATATCACACTCTCATCTCTGTGACAGTCATTGATCTCAGCCTTTCTTCCAGTATCCTCCCCCCCCCCCCCCCCCTTGTATTTCTTGACAGTTGTCTCTTCAGTCTCCAGTCACCTCCACCTCTTAATCCTGTCCACTACACCTTATGTCACTCATTACTAAACGGATTGGTCGCATTCCTCGATCGGTGACTACTTATGCTTTCCTTGTTTCTAGCTGCTGGGAGCACCCCTTCCCCCATTCTCTGTACACCGCCCTTCCCTGCATAACTGTGCGGCCTTTGCAGCAGAGCACAGACTCCCCTGCCCTGCTTCCAGGCTGCTGCTGCGGCGGTGGCTAGCACTGGCCCCACGGACAGATCGAGTTTCACTTTCACAAGTGCTGCTGCTGTTGGCCCGGCGGAGTGAACCAGCACAACCAGCCCAGTGCACTGCAGTTGCACCTTATCCTGCTTCATTTCATTTCCAAGCACGGCTAGCTGTCCCACCCCCAATTTCCGAGGCAGTTGCCAGGAGCAGGCTCCCAGTGCCTGGTGCTGCTCAGCTCATCTGTCGCATACAGTAGGGCTGAATGGTTCTGCCAAAACTTTTTCTGGGTAAAAATGAGCATGGGTATACCTAAAAAATACACCTGCCCTTAGGCGGGTACAACGCTGTCCCAACTGCATAGGCGGCTACATAAAAATGTTCTATATATGAAGCGATGCAGAAATGTTTCGCAAATATATAGAAAAAAACTGCATGTTGGGTTAGGTAGTGCTCATGGGGCTGTACTTCTTGCTGTGAAGAAATGAGAAAATGGTGACACTGGAATTAAAACTATCTTACAAGTAAGCAAGTTCCCTGGAAGATTATGTTATAGGTAACCTACATATAGGGAAGACTAAAGGAGAAAGTTCCTTTCTGGAATGCAGGAACCCTGAAAACACAATCCACATAATACCCTCCAATGTATTTATCATAAAACATCAGCTTCCTTTTCCAAAAATCTGGCATGTACTTCTCCCATCATAATGAAGGCGAGGATGCTCAGCATCCCTCACACATGGAGCAGCTGTACCTCTGCTATGAATGGGAGCAAGTGGATGCGGTCCGCAAGAGAGAAGGGGAACTTTAGCCCCCGAAGTGCAGAGACTGAACACAGAGTCTGCGGGCTGTGCACACAGAGGAGCAGGATCTGCAAAACCAAGGAAAAGCCACCAAACATCAGCTGTCATCTCTCCGAAGATGCAATGTGATCTGCTGTTATGTGTGTTTCCTCCACTGCTGCCTTGCACTGGTTTTATTCATTCCCATAGATAAGAACATAAATCGCCTACAGGTTGTGGAGAAAAGTCGCACAGGATGGCTGCACTACAAAAGATTTCCTATTTATGTCACGTCTGCATGTGCCTTATATCCAAAGATTAACACAAAAAAAATAAAAAATTACTGAGCTAATCCATACCCTGACGTTTTTATTTCTTTTACATCATCATTAGATTCACTTGGAAAGGTATGAAATTCATACAGAAGTCTCTATACCAGTTACTGACATTTCTCACACAAAGCGCATTTACTTTAGGTTTTATTACAATCTCATTGACTCAATTACTTCAGTCCAACCCAATATCCAAAACCTGCAGTGATTCCCCAGTCTTCAGACCTGCCATTTATGAGCTGCACCGCATAGTGTACTAATAATAATCATAAATATAAATTGCCAGAGATAGGTAGGCTTTGTTCTTAGGGCCTGGACACATTGCCTTGTTTCATGAGTAGTATCCTATTAACGCTTTATTTGCCACCTGGTTTCATTGTACGGTTACATTGGGCCTAAACTGTGAAGTACATGCCTCCCAGGACATCCGACCAACTGAAGTAAAATGCACCTGATACATGTTAACATCTGCATAGAAATGAAATGTGTTACTACTGTAAAGAATAAATGAAGACAATGTCACTGTGGCTGTCATGCTGCAATGTGATATTGAGTGAGAGAGATGTATGTGCCTGATATCTGGCAATCCTCTGCATTTCAGGTGACTATAACATGTTAATACATGATTATTATCCCAAGTGTGATAATACAATAGAGATGACTCTGAATGAGTCTGGGTACTTCTATACACTGCAAACAACATACAACCTACAAACCATGTATTTGCACATTTCACTATTTAAAAGCGGGTTTAGCGGCCTGACAGAGAATGTGCTGGTCGGGAAAGCAATAGGCCTCTTCTGCCTGGTGGGAAAATATAGTGATTGAAGTATTGAAGTCAGGCCAATTGCTATAGATCGAGGACAGCTTGAAAACGGACACAGGCAAGACATTTCCTATAGGCAATATGTACATACAATGCTAAGTATAACGCCATAAGGGATCATGTGCCTCATATCAACCTCCGTGTTCACATCATGTATTTGTACAGTAAGAGCAACTGGAAGGCAAGCGCATGCGCAGAAGAGACACTGCAGCGCAACACTTCTGGCAGCTTATACAATATGTCTAGGTTTCTGAGGTTCTCCTGCTCCACATCTGTGTGATGTAGAGGATGTCCCCGGCTGGGGGCTCCTCCGTGTACACGTCAGTAATAGGAGCCGATGCTTTATATATCTATCATACTTCATGCTCACAACTCTCTCATTTCTGTGTGTGTGTGTATATATATATATATATATATATATATATATATATATATATATAATGTATCTATCTATCTAATATATATCTCCTATCTATCTCTCTCTCTCTCTCTCTCTATATATATATATATATATATATATATATATATATACACCACACATAACATAGATAAGATAATCAATAAAAAGGGACACAGCTATATATATATATACACCTGTATATTTGTGTCCCTATTAATGATTATCTTTCATATATCTAGTATCTTTCTTTCTTTCTTTCTATCTATCTATTATCTATCTATCTATCTATTATCTATCTATCCATTATCTATCTATCTATCTATCTATCTATCTATCTATCTATCTATCCCCCTCTCTCTCTCATATCTATCTATCTATCTATCTATCTATCTATCTATCTATCTATCTATCTATCTATCTATCTATCTCATATCCATTATCTATCTATCTATCCCCCTCTCTCTCTCTCTCATATATATATGTATCTACCTCCCACTCGGTGATTATTACATACTACACATCCTGGGGTCGGTGCTGTGATATCTCCTAATAAGCAGTCTGACATAATCTCATTCCCCCCAGAGATCTAGAAGGCGGATATTATGCATAGAATCCTTTATATCTGAGCCTCTGGCAGCGGAGAATCTAATTATAGGAGGCAGACAAGGCTGACTGTGAACTTGGTGCAGAGTCTGTGGAGCAGTCAGGACTGTAGAGGAGGAGGACAGCGGATTCCCACCGGCCATCAGCCGCACACACCGCTCGCCCACTTTGTCGGGTTCTCCACTAAAATCCCCTCAATGGCCCCATCCCAAGCTCCAGGAGAAGACTATCGCTCCTTGGTTTCTGCTCAGGTCTTTCACATATAGGAGGGAGACTAGGGGAATAAATTCTGAACGGACAGAGACTGGAGGGTCCAAAATAAAAACCTGCTTCCTCCTGAAATATTCACCAAGCAAACATTTCAACATAAGTCCATAGGTCGGCTGTGAGCTGAAGTTTGGTTTCTAGTTTCCTGGTAATGGTATATTAGCTGTATATATATATATATATATATATATATATTACACATGCAATTTCCCTGAGCACAGCACCAAGTATCTTAGTGGCCCCTGGCATATAAACAAATTACCTTTTGATCATATAATTACACCAATTACTTTTACAAAGTTCCGGAACCGTAATACATTTGATACATTTTAATTCCACGTGATTTTATTTGCCTTTTCTTCTTTGGGCGTGCTGATGTTTATTCTATTTATCTGACAGATGTCTTTGTTGTCTGTTTCTATAAATATGCTGTCGCTGTGGATGATATGGGGTTAATGCGGAATTCAACCCTAAAACCTAACTGGAACAGTAAAGGCCTGTCTGCCGGCTGTCTGACATACCCTCATGCCCCCCTCCTTCCAGGAGTGTTGGCCCTCGGGCCCCCCTTGTCGCCCCCCCCACGCCTGTGTCAGGACTGTGTAGCAGTAGATGGATCTCAGTAATGAGCCATTCTTTACTTTCCACCCTGTGCCCCCTCCTCCGCCTTCCAAGAAGGCTGGTGTCGCATCAGCACACGGAACTGCTCGCTGTATGGTGGAATATCTACTGACATTACAGATCGGCCGATCTACTGTTTCCTAGTCTCCCTGGTGTTATAGTGCTCCTTCTGTCATCTACCCATATACCGGTGAAGAGATCTCCAGAAACGGAGCATCCCTGTCGGATACAAAGACTACAACAACTGCTTAATAAAAAGAAAAAATATAATGAGCATAGAGAAGCGCCTGGATGACTTTCCTATATATATATATATATATATATATATATATATATATATATATATATGGTCCTGTCGTCCTGTCCTACTTAGAGTTTCTGTACAATAAGACACTGATGCTCTGAAATAGTAAGATGAGGAAGGTTACAGTCCGGTAAGTGGCCTGCAACACAAACTATTACCCGGAGACCAATATGCAGCTCCTTAATATCAGGTTACTGTGCCCATTAATAAGTCATTTTAGGACCTGCTTTTGCCCAAAACAAATTCTACAACTACGCCCAATAGTTTTCTCCCTCTCTAACAGCAAGACCTAAAGCTGTTTTACATAAGCCTAAAACTAAAGACAGTAAGGTAAGACAACTAACATCTTATAACAACCAGTTCTAGCCCCAGCATTAAAGGGCATGATGTCCTGGAGGTCCCGGAGTAATCAGTAGTAGTAGTCAGCTCCTACATTTATACAGAGTAGTCAGCTCCTACATTTATACAGAGTAGTCAGCTCCTACATTTATACAGAGTAGTCAGCTCCTACATTTATACAGAGTAGTCAGCTCCTACATTTATACAGAGTAGTCAGCTCCTACATTTATACAGAGTAGTCAGCTCCTACATTTATACAGAGTAGTCAGCTCCTCCATTTATACAGAGTAGTCAGCTCCTCCATTTATACAGAGTAGTCAGCTCCTACATTTATACAGAGTAGTCAGCTCCTACATTTATACAGAGTAGTCAGCTCCTACATTTATACAGAGTAGTCAGCCCCTACATATAGGCTCTGGCCACCAGGCACACTTTATTCTATCTCATCAATTAGTCTAATGGTGTTCTGTAAACCTTAGCAGGGCACATCCACCTCCTCCCTTTTGTTTAGTAAATGGTAATTGCCATTACCTTTTGTTTCACCTTTGAACTGCTTTTCAGAGCACATGGATAAAAAACATCTAATCACCTTTTGTAATCCTTTTTGCATTACTAGTACTACTGTGTACTGTACTCCATGAGTATGAATTACATTCTGAAAATAAAATAATTTACACATAGCACCCTCTCTGAAACCATATGAGGCAGCACCAATTGGCCTCTTCATGCAAAAATAGAGCCTAGTGCTAGTATTTTTCTGTTTCTTTACAGATTGTAGAAAATAAAGGCAATCCCAGAGAGCTGCACATTATTTCATTACACTATCTGGTGTATTATTACATCCAATAATTGAAAAATAGAGGGAGAAAAGTATAGAATATAAAGTGACATCTGCAGATAAGTTAATATATTGGGAAACAAACACCATATTAACTTTTCATTTATCCAAAATAAGTAATTGTATAATTTTTCCTGTTTTAATAAATAAAATCTGAATCTATTTAATGTATCTTTTTATCTCTGTCTCTGAGCAGCCTAAAGCAAAAATGCCATTCATACACATATGTGTACAATAGATTCAGTTTATTGCAGTTGTATAAAAGCACACACATATTATCAGAGGTGTGATACACAATGTGATGGTACAGACTAGAATGTTGCTTCCAGTCAGGCTTTAGTATTAGCTTTCATACCAATAAGCAGGCCTTGAGGATCTAACATCTTTTGGGGTGGTCCCTCAACTCTTCACACACTTGCTGTGAAAACCAAAACTTACAGTATCTTCCTGAAGAATCCTGAACCCTATAAATAATTATGAATATATATATATATATATATATATATTTTTATATATATATATATATATATATTACAGCATGCTTTAAAGCAATATTGCATGTTCTTAGTTTCCTTGTATTCTCAGTTGTGCTTCCTTAGTTTTTTAGTCATATTTTAATTTGAGATTTTGTTTTTGTATGAGGCATTTAGTTTTGTTTCCCTTGAGAATTGATTCTCAGCTGAATTAAAGGTGTTGTTTCCCTTTGCATCTTTTATGAATGTAATCCAAGATATTTCTACTTTTTCTCACTGGGATTTTTAGTTAAAAATATTAACATTTCCTCTCATTTTTTTCCTACTAGCGTTAATACAGCATTTTATTGAAAATAGGTCCCTAAGTGAAATCTGTATATGTCACTCACAAATCCTTACATTTTAGTGATTATTCAAGGGATACATTTAGCAGTGGAAATGACAAGAAATAAGTAAAGCTAGTAAACAAGTAGGAATAAAGATATTTCACTTGTCTGGCTTTTGGAGGCAATATTAAATCCACCAAACTGGTCTAAGATTATTTTAGTAAATCTTCTTAATTTACTGAGAATACAATTAGTAAATGTCACCTGTGACAGCTGTCAGAGCACAGTACAGGAAATATTACTTTAATCAAGTGTATATTAGTATGACAATCCCTATATACCTTTCATTTTTCTTCATAAATTATGCTTTAATAAGAATTTTAAAGTATAAGTTTGACAGGTCTGATTGAAACCCATTAATATTAGGTAATTGCATATATATATTACATAGTAACATGGTTTGTAAGGCTGAAAAAAGACACCTGTACACCCAGTTCAGCCTGTTGATCTAGAAGAAGGCAAAAAACCCTCATGGGGTAGAAGCCAATTTTCCTCATTTTATGGGAAAAATGTAATTTAAATTTAACTCCAATCAGAATAACTCCCTAAATCAAAGACATTTCCCCAGAAATCTAGTAACTATAACCTGTATTATTATTACACCCCAGAAATACATCCAGGCCCATGTTGGACTCTTTTAGTGAACTCCCCATCACCACCTCCTCAGGCAGAGAGTTCCATAGTCTCACTGCTCTCACTGTAAATAATATTCCTCTATGTTTGTGTACAAACCTTCTTTCCTCCAGATGCAGAGGATGTCCCCTCGTCACTGTCACGGGGATAAATAGATGATGGGAGAGATCTCTGTACTGACCCCTGATATATTTATACATAGTTATTAGATCTCCTGTCAGTTTTTTCTAAACTAAATAATCCTAATTTTGATAATCTTTTTGGGGCCAGTAGTCCACCCATACATTTAAATGTGAATATTCTTAATCATCTCCACTTATTTCATATTCTTGTTTGTGTCAAATGCCATTAAATACAATCACCAGTGTAATACAAGCACTTGGAGTCTTTTACTCTTTTTATATAAATTTATGGCCTTGTTCACATTTGTGTTGAGTTTTCTGTTTTTATGATCCATCTAGAAAAAATAAAACATGTCCCTTTATGCCTCATTTGTTTGAATGGGTGCTTTACAGCAGTGTTTCTCAACTCCAGCCTTGGTGACCCCTCAGCATGTCATGTTTTCAGGATATCCTTAGAATTGAGCAGGTGATATTGTTATTGTCAGTGCATCAGGACTTGAATGAATATTTGTGGGATATTATCAAATTATGACCAGCACATGGGCCCTAGGACTGGAGGTAAGAAACACTGTTTTAGAGCATCCATTAGGCTCAGTTAGTGTCTGCACCATCAAGTATCCACTGTTTTTGGTGGAAGATAAAGTCCTGTCTTCTAGACTTTTCTTTCTACCAAAAATCAAAAAAGTAATGGCTACATGGTGGAATAGAGCATTTTTTTGGCATGAAAGTCAAAGAATGACAGATACAAATGGAATATGTTCCGTTTGCATCCGTCATTTGATCTGTTTAATGGATCCTCTTTTTTTCTGTTTTTCTAACGGATCAAAAGAATAGAAAGTTCAACACAGATGTGAACGAGGCCTATCCAATAATATAGATTTCCATTGGCCTATACATAAGAATGATTTCATGAACACTCCCTCAAACCCAACACCTAATTTCATTGACTCAAGAGAATCTGGTTTAGCTTTAGGCCCAAAGAATGCCCTCACAAGAGGCAGAATTTCCCACCAGAAAATCCGTAACATCCCTTATGTTAGTCTACTTTCACACTCACGTTTTGTGCGGATCCGTCATGGACGGATCCGTTCAGATAATACGACCGCATGCATTCGTTCAGAACAGATCCGTTTGTATTATCTTTAACATAGCCAAGACGGATCCGTCTTGAACACCATTGAAAGTCAATGTGGGACGGATCGGTTTTCTCTTGTGTCAGATTGTGCCAGAGAAAACTGATCCGTCCCCATTGACTTACAGTGTGTGTCAGGACGGATCTGTTTGGCTCAGTTTCGTCAGATGCAAACTGATGCATTCTGAGAGGATCCTTTTCCATTCAGAATACATTAGGACAAAACTAATCAGTTTTGGACCACTTGTGGGAGCCCTGAACGGATCTCACAAACGGAAAGCCAAAACGCCAGTGTGAAAGTAGACTAGCCTACGGGGCCGAAAAGTGTCAATACCTGCGGTAATATTCTACAGTGCAACAGAAAGCAAATAATGTTTTGTAAAGGATTTCATGTAGCAGAATGTCTCCATTCATTTCAATGGAGATGTAATCCACACAGAAATCTACAATATAAATCACAAAGAAAATACCAATTTTGTTCTGTTGCGGAAAAATGCTAAACTAAATCCGCTGAATAAACTGCAACTTTGTAAAATCTGCACCTGTGTGTAGGTTTTTTAATGCAGTTTTTGAAGCTAAAATAAGGAGTGGATGATAATAAAAGAGACAGTATAACGGACGGATACAAATTCTCTTCTTTTCTGAATCCACTTCAGGTTTTGGCTTCAAACCTACCAAAGAAAAACAACAAAAGACAAAAACAAAACCATACCCTAAGTATTACACCCTGCTACGTAATAAGTATTGTTGTAAATTTGCTATAGTGAATTTTGCTGCAGTTTTTGGAAATAAGCAAAGAACAGAATAAGAATGAGGAGTATACGGTAAGTATGTATTGTACAGTGATGGACAAATTGGTTTAAAAAAAAGTCTATAAATCATAGACCTGTCACAATATGGCTTCCAGGTGTTCATCTGCATTAATCTGCAGGGTTGTATATATGTATTTAAGGTAAAGGAGGTTATTCCAAAGATGCAAACTAAAGCAGAAATATAGCAGATGGCACCAGTCCAGTCAGGATTTTTGTTTCCTTTTTCATTGGTCAGTTTTACACAATTTCCTAAAAAATTATTTGCTATTGCATGCCATTAATTTATGCGAGAATTAGGCCATGTTCTCTCTACTTTTTTTATTTTAATGGGACACAAATGGTTGCTAAAAAGTTATCCTCAGCAAGTTTACAGTATAAAAAGATAAAAATAAAATACAAATTGAGGCCGGAAAATGTAACCACACCAACAAGCAAACTAAAAAACCTATACAAACTGACCGGCAGCGATCATTGAGTGTGATTGTGGCCTAATGCAATAGAGTTGTCTGTTTTTGTTTTGTGCAGTTGTTTTACCACGTGGCCTCCGTTTGCTTCAGTTTTACAATTAGCCGCTTGGATGGCTGCACACATTTTTTGATCCTGCAAATAAATTAATAAATAATAGTCTTCTGACAGAACGGATAGAAACTGCTCAGCCTTTAAAAATGATTACATCTATGGTACTAAAGACAACCAGTTAAAAGATTGAGGAAAATCCACTCTGTCGGCAGAGACGCTTATTGTTTCTGCTTCAACACTTTTCTTGGACTTTAGTGGTAATTTCTACAGTAACAACAAGACAAATACATGGAACACAAATGCACACTGGATCCCACTATACTGGTGATGGAAATAAAAATTGTTTGTATTGGGAGGAATGTTTTCTAGTATGCAATTTATAAAAAAAACGGTGTATTTTGGACAAATTTTTACATCTTTGACTTGCTGTCTGATTGAGGCCTATAATAAAATATTTCTTGGAACCCAAAGTGGTAACGGTGGCCCTGTCCTCGCTTACATTTTTGCATCAGTTTAAGAGCTCATGCACAGGACCGTATGTATTTTGTGGTCTGAAAAAAACACGAATGTCCGTCTGCATTCTGTATTTTGCGGAATGGAACAGCTGGCCCCTAACAGAACAGTCCTATCCTTGTCTATAATGCGGACAATAATAGGACATGTTCTATTTTTTTTGCGGAATGGACATACGGAAATGAATAGTTCCGTATACGGTCCGCAAAAAAAACGGAACGGACACAGAAAGAAAATATGTTCATGTGCGTGAGCCCTAAGGCTCAGGTTTACAAACAGAAAATACGCACAGATTTTCTTCCTGACCAAAAAACGCATTGGTGAATCACAGATTTGATGAAGGTCTCATCCTTGCATTGAAAAGGGTGAAATCTGCACACAAAAAACCCCCACAAAGCACAAAGAATTGTCATGTTGTGGATTCCAAAATCCGCACTGAACGTAAAAGCCAAGTGTACATGAGATTTGTGAAATTTTGCTGCTACTGTATTACGCTGCGTTTTGCCCACCCGAGAATCAGCACAGAAAAAACGTGCGTAATGGGCAACATTTGTGAGTAGCCTAAGGCTACATGCACATGACCATATGTGTTTTGCAGTCCGCAAATTGCGGATCCACATAAAAAAAACGGATGACATTTTTTTCCATTGTAACAATGGCTAAAACAGACAAGAATAGGACATGTTCTATTTTTTTTGCGGGGCTACGGAACGGACATATGGATGCGAATAGCACACGTTGTGCTATCCACATCTTTTGCGGACCCATTGAAATGAATGGGTCCGCATCCTATCCGCAAAAAAAACGGAACGGACACGGAAACAAAATATGTTCGTGTGCATGAGGCCTAAAGCTGTGTTCACACTTACGTTTACTTTTTCCACATACGTATTGTCCAACTTTGCGGATTCACTTTCGTTGTCATAGGATATAGAGATCAGTATGAAAAATAAAAATGTAAAATCTGGATAGTTACCTCTAGAGCCGCCCCATATATGCCCGCCAAGTATGCTACATGAGACTATATAGCAAACTTTTCTACAGCACAAAAATGGCGCAAATACATTGTAAAATATGACGGTTTAGCAATATTGTGTCGTGTGTCCCATCCCATTATTCCAGTGACGACCGCCATAGAAGTGGCATCCAGGTCAGACAGATCAGTCCGCTATACCGGAGTCTCCCCCACAAATTAGGGAGCGTCACCTTCATGTCGTTCAACAGTTTAAAAAAAAAAAAGACTTTGCACCGAACACCGCACTTTTGATGCATAATCCCTACCTTTGCACAGTACAAGACGAGAGCTGTAAAGAGAATAAAGAGAAAAAGTCAGATATTTCAGATTAATACTACGAGAATAGATTATTATAAGGCTCAAAACACACATAGCTTTTTTTTTAGCACTTTTTGCGGCTTTGGTGGAGTTTTTTTACACCTGCATTTTTTTGCATGTCAGCTGAAAGTCTATAGGAAATATTTAATGCAGGAAACACAAGCGGTTTTTTTTTTGCTCAGTGGCAGTTCTTCCAATTTGTGGCTTCTTTTCTGTTTTTTTTTTTATGCAGCGTGTTGTAGCTTTTGGCCTTTTTTAACCCCTTCTCTATAGGGGAAAAATGCCTGAACAAAAGGTGGCATACATAAACCTGTTTTGCAAAAATGCTATAAAAAACTGAGGTAAGAAAAAAGAAAAGCATGCAATTGGTTTCAACTGAAAAACACCAGACCAGACTTGTGTGAACAGCGTCCATAAGGGTGGATTCAAACAAACGTTTGTAGTGGCCATTCTCAGCAACTTTGTTTTTTTTTTTGGCTTTTTTTTGTTTTTCACATGTGGTTTTTTTGCTGAAAGAAAGCCTGCTCTAGATGTTAGCTGAAAGTCTATGGGAAATATGAAATGCAGGACACACAGGATTTTTGGCTAGTGGCATTTCTTCCAATGTGTGGCTTCTTTTTGTATTTTTTAATGCAGCAGGTTGAAGGTTTTGCCCTTTTTTCATCTCCTTCTATACAGGAGGAAAAAAAACACCTGAAAAAAAAAAAAAAGTAGTGATAAAGAATTATGAGGTATGAAAAAACCCCTCAATCAGCCCCTTTTTTTATACATCCTACTAAGGTGTTGGGGCCTAAATAGTTGACTCACTTACAGGTTTGTCGTGGCGTTTTTCTGCACTTTTTAGGAGTTATTAGGCATTTTATAAAAACAAATGAGGTCCAAATATTAGCTGAAGGTCTGTGGGAAATATGAAATGCAGGACAGACACCCGTTTTTAGGCCTCCTGCACACGACCGTTTTTTTCCCCCTCGTTTACTGGCCGTTTTTTGCGTTCCGTATACGGAACCATTCATTTCAATAGTTCCGCAAAAAAAACGGAATGTACTCCGTATGCATTCCGTTTCCGTATTTCCGTTCCGTTTAAAGATAGAACATGTCCTATTATTGCCCGCAAATCACGTTCCGTGGCTCCATTCAAGTCAATGGGTCCGCAAAAAAACGGAGGACATACGGAAATGCATCCTTATGTCTTCCGTTTCCGTTCCGTTTTTTGCGGAACCATCTATTGAAAATGTTATGCCCAGCCCAATTTTATCTATGTAATTACTGTATACTGTATATGCCATAGGGAAAAACGGAACGGAAAAACGAAACAGAAACAAAAAACGGAACAACAAATCCGTGAAAAACAAACCGCAAAACACTGAAAAAGCCATACGGTTGTGTGCAGGAGGCCTTAAGCTAGTTTTTGGGTCTCTGGCTTTTTTTTAACACAGCATATTCAAACAGTGGTGATTTTTTCACAATTTTTTTTCATCCTATTCTCTATATAAAAAAAAAAATGGGGAACAAAAATCACTATCGGTCCATATTGAAAACAATGCCACTAAAAAAAGCCATAATAAAGAAATGCGGTCTGGGAACAAACTGCAAGTGGTTTCTATGGAAGACGTAAAATTAAAAATACAAAAACACACAAAAAAAACTGACAAAATTAGTATGTGAAGAAGCCTAAGGTATCCCACAGCAACCAATCAGATTTCACCTTTCATTTTTCACAGCTCTTTTGGAAAATGATAGGAGGATTCTGACTGGTTGCTATGGGCAACTAAGCCATTTTTCATTTTCACCAGTTTTGATAAATCTCCCCCAGTTTTGTGGCTCTGTGGTACCTGTGACTATGACCAGCACTGTGAGGTGGGACTGTCATGGCCGCTGTGTGTTTATCCAGCTGCTGGACTCTGCTAAATCCAAGTCAATATCATGTTATATGACTAATTAGGTCTGGCTGACATTTTCTAAATACCTGGAATAACTTGAGTTATTCCCAATTACAACCCACGGACGGTAGGTTCCTTCACCCTTCATGAAAAGTGTCTATTTTCTGAATAATTTGTATTTCCTATCGAATAATTTACCTCAGACCAAACTATTTGACATCATTAAAAGGATTAGGAGAGACGTAAGGTGTTTCTTATGACTTTCTGAGGTAACATTCCTGTCAGAAATGCTTTGTCTTCGTCGTCAGAAATGACTTTACCAAATGTATTTTTCATTTACTAGGCGAGAGAGGCAGTAAAGGCGCACTATTTTAAATACAGAGTCGTGTTTTGAGAACTGGATGCGACTTTATTCGCGTCTTTCCAGTCACAATTCTTCACTAATTAACTTCTCGCACTTACTGCTAAACAATCTCCGCTGCGTCACACAGCTGTCTTCCCGCCCTCGGGGAAAAACGCGCTTTTTTTTTTTTTTTTTTAAGAACACGTGACGACACCGACTCCGTGACCTCACTGTCCAACGTTCAACATACCCTGATGTTGCCACAGCAACAGACACGCACCCACCCCTCCCTCCCTTCTGGGCTCAGAAGCTTTGGATCAGCCCACTCGATGCTCGGCGTAGGGGGGGGAGCTAAAGCTCTCGCTCACGTGACGTCAGGAAGGCCTGGGCTACACGTGTCGTTCGATCGACCTCCCCCTAAAAAGGCAGTAGGTTTCGAAGCGTCCTCTTCCGCTGGTGTCGCCATGGAGACGGGGAGATTGTTAGGCGCAAACGGAGAGGCATCCTGGAGACAGACAGACGGCTCCTGACAACGAGCGCAGCCGCAGCGACAACAGCACCCGTCCAGCCATGAGCCAGCGACAAGTCCTGCAAGGTAATGACAGTGTTCACATTTATACAATTTTATTTGAAGTCATGCGTTATTTTTAAGATATGATCTCTCATGGTTACCTCAGACCCTCCAAGTGTGGGTCTAATGGCACCGCTGTGACCAATGTCTTTAATTCCCCCAATCCAGTCGCGGCTTCTAGTGTCATGGAATTTTTATCAAAAGACCACGGCACTCTGTAGTTGATTATAAATTGCTTGTTTTATTTCTTTTCATATCTTTTTTTATATCCATCCAAAAAAGTAGCCATTGGCCAACGTTTCGGTCTAGTCTTAGACCTTGTTCACGGCCTTAGGCCTAGTTCACACGAACGTGTTTTGTTTTTTTGCGGGTGTACGGGGCATTTTTTTGTGTTCCATATACGGAACCATTCATTTCAATGGTTCCGCAAAAAAACATTATGTGTTCCGTATGCATTCCGTTTCCGTATTTCCGTTCCGTTGAAAGATAGAACATGTCCTATATTTGCCCGCAAATCACGTTCTGTGGCTCCATTAAAGTCAATGGGTCCGCAAAAAAAAAAACGGAACACATACGGAAATGCATCCGTATGTCTTCCATATCTGTTCCGTTTTTGCTGAACCATCTATTGAAAATGTTATGCCCAGCCCCAATTTTTTTTCTATGTAATTACTGTATACTGTATATGCCATACGGAAAAACGGAATGGAAACGGTAACACAACGAAACTCAAAAACGGAACAACTGATCCGTGAAAAATGGACCGCAAAAAACTATAAAAGCCATACGTTTGTGTGAACTAGGCCTTAGTCTGTATAGAAGGGAGAGTGTGGGCTTGTGTGGTGTCATGGCACCGCCCCACAGTGTTGGGTAAGGGAAGCCGAGTTGCAGAAAGGCCGGGGTCTGGCACTTCGCTGTTTCCATGACTTCTGTTGCAGTGCAGGGGAGCGACACAGACCGCGTAGAACAGCTCGCTATGCTGTTTCTGTAACCCGCTATTCTGCTGTGGTTTTTTGGGACTTGTTTTTAGGACATTTACCGTGTGGTATATGTGACATGATAACTTTATTCTGCAGGCTGGTGGGATTATGGCAGTTCCAAGATTTTATAAATTTATTTTTTCAAAGTTTTTCTATGTTTTAGAATAAAAACTCTTTGGGGTAGGTTTATTAATCCTGTCGATGGAACAAGCTTATATTGGCGGGATTAGAAATGTAGTACAGGGTTAATAACTTTTTTTTTTTTTCCAACTCTATACCAGCTATTGGTTGGCTAAGCACCGCAGTTCCGGATTTCAGACCCTTTCAAGTGAATGGGTCCGCATCCATGATGCAGAGTGCACACGGCCGGTGCATGAGGCCTTACTTTGAGAAAAAATTGTACACCAGAATTGTGGAGCAAAGTAATGCAGATCAGACCATACGCCTTTCTGTGAAACACATCAGTAAATCTGGGCCTTTATTTAATTTTTATTTTATTATTTTGCTTTTGTCTCTACATTCAAGAATATAGAACATTTTTACTTTTCCATTGTTTTTTGTAGGACGACTTGTAGTTTTTATTGGTATTTTGGGATGGAATATATATCATTTTATATATTATTTAATTCCGCCAATCCAGTCGCGGCTTCTAGCGTCATGGCACCGCCCCACATGAAGCTTTTTAGTTTTTTTGTTTTTTTTGCCCTGATCATTTCTATTTCCTTGTGCTTCATGATAACGAATCAATTTTCCCTGAACCGGTGGTAAAAAAAAAACACCCCTTCCCCCCTAGCAATTTTTTAACCATGTTTACTATGAATAATACAATCTTATTGTATGGGTCATTACAGAGGTGGTGTATAGTTTTTTATTTTTTTACCAGAAAAATGTATATATATATATATTTTTTTAACATTTTTGAATAAAAAAATAAATAAAACATTCTAACACTAAGACCCCTATCACATGAACGAGTTTTCCGTGCATGTGCAATGCGTGACTTAAACGCTTAGCACCCTTACTGAATCCTGACCCATTCATTTCAATGGGTCTGTGCACATGAGCGTTCTGCGTTGCGTGAAAAACACAGCATGTTCTATATTCTGCGTTTTTCACGCAGCCCTGACCCCATAGAAGTGAATGGGGCTTCAGTGAAAAACGCATTGCATCCGGAAGCAAGTGCGGATGCGATGCGTTTTTCACTGATGGTTGCCAAGAGATGTTGTTTGTAAACCTTCAGTTTTTTTTTTTTTTAGCACTCGTGTGAAATATGCATCAAAACACATTGCACCCGCGTGGAAACAACTGAACACAATCGCAGACAAAACGGACTGAACTTGCTTGCAAAATGGTGTGAGTTTCACTGAACGCATCCGGACCTAATCCGTCACGCTCGTGTGAAAGAGGCCTAAGGGACCTAAACCTGTGATCCTCTGATCTCTCATATAATACACTGTAGTGCTGGTGTATTGCAGTGTATTATATCAGTGTAGGCATCCTATTAGGCCTTGCCCCCTGCTATGAAGCTCGTATTCCCTAAAAGGCTAAATGAAAAGAGGTTTGGCTACTTTCACAATTGCGGCAGGACGGATCCGACCTTCCGCTATTCCGCCGGTCCGTCCCCGGCGCAGCATGGCGGTGCACGGTGAAAGCCGCCGGACTAAAAAGTCGGACATGCAGGACTTTTTAGTCCGGCGGCTTTCGCCGTGCTGCGCCCGAGCTCCGCCCCAATGGGGACGGAGCGGCAGCACGGCGAAATAGCGGAAGGAAGGATCCGACATGGTGAACAGCCTGTCGGATCCGTCCTGCCGCAAGTGTGAAAGTAGCCTTAATGTCATGGAATAACCCCTTCAGGCCACATGCACACGGTGCGTAATGCGAGTGGATTTTCATGTGAAAAATCCGCAGCATGATACAGTATCAACTAAGTGGATGCGATTTTCAAAAACTATTTGTACCATGCAGAAATTTTCAGTTCGGTAATTGACCTGCGGTGCAGATTTTGAAATCCTCTTTGCTGTCACAAACAATATAGGAGTAAAACATGAGATCCCTGAGCCCTAGAGCTAACAATCTATCAGTGCTTTCAAACAGGTGAACTTTACCATTCATAACCGCCCAGGGGATGGTGATTATAGCTGAGATCCTGTAGGTTCCTGATAAAGACTGTAGAGCAGTAGCTGTTTTTTTTTTTTTGTTTATGGATCTAATACTGCAAGTTGAAGCGGCTGAGAATTTCTTACTGCTTTGTGTATTCATCTCCGCTGAAGGCCTATATGTCTCCATGGTAAGCCAACTTAAACAAACCCTGTGTATTCTTATCCTGCAAGTTTGCTTCCATCTGCCTCCTTCTTTTGCCAACCATCCAAATGTATGCGTTTTGAAGGGTTAGATATTCATGGCACATCCGTAGTGTACACCCTGTTATGTTCTTCTAGTGTATAATTTCCATGCAATGTGAATTACGCTCAAGTTAAACCTTTCCTTTGTCCCATGTGTTTCCCCTGCTAACCTCCATTTTTGTATCCCCTTTCTTCTCCTGGATGGTCAAGCACTGCTGTGTCCTCCTGGCTTTTCTAAAATTTGCTTTGTATTGTCAAATTACTATTATGAAGTTTTGAGTACGTTGATGGTTTTGTAACACATCTTTGTCTTTTGCATTTAGTGTTTGAGCAGTACCAGAGAGCGCGGACTCAGTTTGTTCAGACGATTGCGGAGCTTGCCACGCGTCCTCAGAACATTGAAACCCTACAAAATGCAGGTAACTAGTGCCACAGGACATAAGGAAATCTCATTATCTGCTGGCTACTAACATAAAGGCCGTAATACACAGCCCGATTTAACAGGTGATTGTCAGGAGGGAAGTGTTCCTTCCCGGCAATCACCTGCTCGCTAGCGGAGGATACCACTGTTATTACATGCAGCGGTCTCCTCCTCAGTATAGGGAGGAGCGATCGCTAATGCCATCGCTAGTCCCCATACTGAATCATTGTTTGCCGGCAGCAGATCGTGATTAGCCACCACGATTTGCAGTATGCAAGCAATGTTTTTTTTAACCTGTCAAAAGATTTGGATTGCCCAATGAGCGAGCGTTTGCTCGTTCGTCGGGTAGTTGGTGGCATTATTAGACTGCCAGATCATCGCTAGCGAGCATTACTACAAACACTCATTAGCGATTATCCGCCGAAAAATCAGCAGGTGTAATACAGGCTTAAGGCCTCATGCATACAACAGTAGGTGTTTTGTGGTCCGCAAAACAGATACAGGCAGTGTTCATGCTGCCATTTTATGTCTATAGAAATGTCCTAATCTTGTCTGCAAAATTTTTTTGGTGGGCCGACAGAACGGGCATACGGATGCGGACCACACATGGTGCGCTGCCCGCATTTTTTGTGTTCCTGTTGAAATGAATTGTTCCGCATGTGGTCTGCAAAAAATGCGGAACAAAAATATGGTCGTGTGCATGGGGCCTAGTTATGGAAAAATGCAACTTTTATTTATTTTATAGCGCATAAACAGATGTTAACTACAAATAAGTTTTCCTAAGGAAAAAAGGGGTTGTCGAGGTCGGTGGTAGAGTTCCTGAGTCAGTCTCTTGCCTCTAGCCGTACAGCCCAGCGTGCCACTGTGCCTCTCCATGGCCACCATCAGCATGCATGGCTTCTTTCATGCCACGTTACAGACGTTTGCATTTATCCATCTATTTAAAAAAATGGAGCGGAATGCAAAATTAAAGAAAATATATGAACTTTGGGCATACGTTTTTTCTTTAGCCACTTACAGTATGCATCTATTAAATTCATTTTTTTCACCATGAAAGTGTAAATGGACCCTTAAGATGGGTTCGACTCCTGACAACCCCACCATTTAGCTGGTTGAGGGGGCCATTAGAATGACAGATGAAGCTGTGATTACACTGCACGGCTGCTACAATCTGAATTGAGTGCAGCTAAACATTGAAGAGGAAGCAGCGTTTGCACAAGCACCGCAGCCTTCTAAACCAGCTGACGTTTCCGGAGCATAGATCATCAATATGAACACACAGCACAATTTTTTTCAATTTAATTATATACCGGTGGGGCAGAGCACTTGATGGTTGCCTACAAGACATGGAGCTTACCAGTTAGGCTTACCTCTGGCTGATGAACCAATTCAATGGTTTTCGGTGCCTGTGTTGTAATGATGGATGCCTCCCTTCACCTGACAGAGAAACACAGCATGCAATGTGGCTGAGAGAGTGCACAAAAATGTTTTCAGTTGTGTCTGGCTCGAGCAGAAAACAACTGGCTGGACAGAAGTGATATGTGAACCCAGCTTTACAAGTATGTACCAGGCCTGGTGGTTACACAGAGTCTTAGCGTTTAGCGGTTTCAGTTCTTAGATTGGCACAAGCTTTAAAGGGGTTCTCAAGGACCCGTATATTGAAGACCTATCCTCCAGGATAGGAATACAGGAAATGTTGCATCCATCATCATCTAATCAGGTAAACACCCCATATACAGTACATGCATGGGCTGCCCAACTATCTAATGCAGGGATCAACAACCTTTGACACTCCAGCTGTTGTGAAACTACAATTCCCAGCATGCTCCATACATTTCTACGAAAGTTCTGAGCAGAGCAGGTATGCATGCTGGAAGTTGCAGTTTCACAATAGCTGGAGTGCCGGAGATTGCCTACCCCTGATCCTAATGGGTGCTGCGGCTTCCCAACTCTCCCCTGATACGTGACGATGGGAAAGAAGATTTGGACTAATTGAATTTCACCACTGAATCCTTTTGTTCTGGCTTTCTCTTCTCTTGCCACTGAAAACATATGCATGCTTAGCTGAACTGAACATGCATGTGTATGAGAGAGTTGGGAGGAATAGCTGTTGGCTGAACAAGCGTTTGGCCGACAGCTATTGAATGTGTATAGACACCTTAACTCTCTAGAGTGCTAAGCTTTGATTACAAGTTAGGCTACTTTCACACTGGCGTTTTGGCTTTCCATTTGTGAGATCCGTTCAGGGCTCTCACAAGTGGTCCAAAACGGATCAGTTTTGCCCTAATGCATTCTGAATGGATAAGGATCCGTTCGTTTGGTTCCGTTCCGCCTCCATTCCGCTCTGGAGGCGGACACCAAAACGCTGCTTGCAGCGTTTTTGTGTCCGCCTGAAGATGCGGAAGGCAAACGGATCCGTCCTGCACACAATGTAAGTCAATGGGGACAGGTCCATTTTCACTGACACAATTTGGCTCAGTAGAAAACGGATCCGTCCCCCATTGACTTTCAATGGTGTTCAAGACTGATCCGTTTTGGCTATGTTACAGATAATACAAACGGATCCATTCTGAACGGATGCATGCGGTTGTTTATCTGGATGGAAGGGTTTTTTGCAGATCCATGACCGATCCGCACCAAACGCGAGTGTTAAAGTAGCCTAAGGGCTTGTTCACAACTGCATTGAAGGCTCTGTTCATGGCCTCCATCGCAGATTCCATCAAAAAGGCTGTTAAAATAAACTGAATTTTGTAGTCAATTGAGGTGGTGTAAACTTTGCCTTAAGGCCTACGAACACGACTGTTGGATGTTTTACAGTCTGCAAATTGCGGATCCTCAAAACACGGATACCAGCCATGTGTATTTCGTATTTTGTTGAACTGAACAGCTGGCCCCTAATAGAACAGTTCTGTTCTTGTCCGTAATGCACACAGTAATTTCATTTTTTTATTTTTTTGTGGCCCCATTGAAGTGAATAGTTCCGCACATGGACCGCAAAAAAAAAAAAAGTTTGTGTGCCGAAGCCCTTACTGAGCTGTAACTTGAAGGGGTTGTGTGACTTCAGAAAATGGCATTTATCATGTAGAGAAAGTTAATATAAGCCACTTACTAATGTATTGTGATTGTCCATATTGCCTCCAGTGCTGTCTTGATTCCTTTTCTTTCTCGCCTATGACAGCACCCCTGGAGAGACCGCCTCCTCCTCCTCAGGACAGGAACCAGAGCCGCCTTTTAAATGAGGGATCATCCCCCCTATTTCCAGTTCTGTTTCCTGTCCTAAGGGGCAGGAGGGAATTGGATCCGCCAATAGAAGATTAGGATTAGAGCTGCAGGGGCCCCAGCTATTGTAAATAGTATGTGGAGGGTTACCCCGTGCGGCGTAAGCCTCCTCCGGGAGACACTGCAGAAGTCTGGGCTCCCTTCTCTATCCTTACCCCTTCCGTCCTCCTTCCCAGTTCCTGAGAGGGCTTGTCCTTCTGGTGCTCCTGCGAACCTCTGCGGCCATGTTCGCATGTTCAGCTGTCAGCCCGCACGATGAAATTTCTATTTCTGGGTTGCGGCGATGGGAGGAAGCGGACCGGAAGGGGGGGGGGGAGACGGCTAGCGTGCGACCAGGAGAAAAGCCCTGCTGGCTCACTGCCATGTTGGGTGGAAAAACGTGGCAGTTCCTCCATTCAGGCTGGTGTTGGCTGTATGAAACGTGGAGCAGGCTCAGCCCATTGAACCCACTAAGACCACCAATGATACATCGGTACCAGGCTACCCCAGCATGAAATTTCTATCTTATGTGCTCATTTCTTGTTGCTTAGGTTTCAAAGGAGTCTTCTAGGAAGACCTCCAGAGTAAAGGAGAAGGGATGTGCTGTGTGTAAGAAGAAACTTCCTTATGTCAAGGGTGTATCAGCAAGTTAATGGAGGAGGAAGCCCCGTCTTTTATGGGCTGCATTAAACAGATGATATGTGAAGAGGTCAGAGAGTCAGTTAGCGGTTTGATAAAGCATCGTCCCAGTACTTCTGCTGCCGCTACTAAGGAATCCCCCCTCCAGTGACAGTGATATACTTTCTGGTTTGGAGGAATAATGAGAATGGGGGTCATCTGAAGAGTATTCTGAGGACAAGGCCGCAGGGACGACCAATATTTTATGTGGAGAATACCAACTCCCTAGTAAAGGCGGTTAGGGCTACTATGGGGTTGGAGGAGCAGAAGCCACAGCATTCTGTCCAGGACTCTGTTTGAGGGTTTAGTCCCCAAAAAGAGAAAAGTGTTTGTACATGGGAACATTAAGGAGCTAATTGCCAGAGAATGGAAAAGACCGGATAGGAAGTTTTTCGTTTATTCTTCGGTGAAGTGGAAGTATCTGTTTGAGGGATTGTCTGCTCCTTGGGATAGGGCCCCAAAACTTGATGCACCGGTAGCAAAAATGTCCAGAAAAATCGCTCTCCTCTTTGAGGATATGGGTTGACTCAAGGACCCAATGGACAAGAGGGCAGAGGTTTATTTAAAAACAAATTTGGGAAGCCTCTGCAGCGGCTTTTAAACCTGCTATTGCCGCTACATCTGTGGCCAGGTCCCTAAAAGTTTAGATGGGAGAGTTAGAGGATCACATTAAAGGGGGTACCCCTAGGGAGCAGTTACTTTCCTCCTTTCCCAGGATAAACAATGCCTTGGATTTATTAGATGACGCTTCTGCAGATACCTTAAAGTTTTCCGCTAGGGCTTCCGCCTTAACCAAAAAGCCCGCCGGGCAGAGTTGGATAAAAGGCTGAAATGGGGATGCTGGTTCCAAGGCAAAACTTTGTGCTATCCTTTGTCAGGGAGTATTTTTTTTGTTTGGGCCTGTACTTGATGATTTACTAGAAAATGCCTCGGACAAAAAGAAGGGCTTTCCCTCCGTTAGTCAGGCACCTAAAAAGTCTTTCCGTCCTAGATTTAATAAAGGAGTCTTTAAAGGAAAAGAGAGCAAAACAGTTTGCAGGTCCGGGTAGGAAGAGTAAAGGACTTCTTTTTTCCGGGTCAGATGCCTCATAAAAGCAGTCCCAACGACACCAGAGCGCCTGTTGGGGGTCGTCTGTCTCCTTTTGCTCCTCAGTGGCAGAAGATCTTCAACAGTCCCTGGATAAATTCTGTGATGGGGAAGGCCTAAAGCTAAATTTTCAGAGTCTCCCAGTAGGAAGATTTGTAATTACAGATTTACGTACAGATCCCGCAAGACAGACTGCCATTATCTCTGAGGTTTTTTCCCTGATAGTAAAAAGGGTGTTGGTAAAATTCCCAGATCAGGAATCGACAGAATTGTTTTATTCAACTCTTTTTCTGGTCAAAGAACAAAATTGCTACTTTCGGACTATAATAAACTTGAAGTGTTTGAACCAATTCCTGCAGTACGAGAGATTTTGTATGGAGTCCATCAGGTCTGCAGTGAACAATCTGTTCCCGGATTGCTTTATGGCCACAGTAGACCTGAGGGATGCGTATTATCATGTCCCCATTCATCCCAGCCACCAGAGGTTTCTGAGGGTAGCATCCAGTTAGAGCAAGAGATTCTGCATCTTCAATTCCAGGTGTTACCATTCGTCCTCGCTCAAGCTCCGAGGGTTTTCACAAAGATTATTTCAGAGATGATGGCCCACGTCAGGGAGAAGGAGATCGTCATTATACCATACCTGGACGATTTTCTGCTGGTAGCCTGGTCAGATCAGATATTTCGGGGTCAGATTGCCTGGTTCAGGGAGGTTCCAGAGAAGCTGGGATGGGAGATAAACCTAGAAAAATCCAGTTTATGCCCAAGCCAGAGATGCAGTTTCCTAGGAGTGATTTTGGACTTCAGTTCCCAGAAGTGCCTCCTACCCCTGCAAAAAGCTTTACTAATCAGATCAAGAGTTCAGCAGCTTCTCTCGTCTCCTTTACTCGCCATAAGAGAGGCCATGTCAGTACTGGGTCTCATGACAGACACTATTCCGGGCGTGGAATGGGCCCAGTACCATTCAAGGCTTCTTCAGCTTCAGATGCTGCGAGATTGGGATGGAAGTCTTTCCTCTCTGGACTAAGTGATGTCTCTATCTCCCCAAACCCTAGATTCCGATTCCTTGGGGTGGTGGATGGACCTAAAAAGAGGAGTTCCTTGGACCAGGGAGGCGGTTCTCCCCTTAACAACGGATGTGAGCCCATCTGGTTGGGGAGCCCATTTAGGGTCACTTCTATTGCAGGGGAATTGGGACAGCAAATCTCTGTCCCATTCGCACAATTTCAGGGAATTGGATGCAATCAGAATAGCCTTACTACAGAGTCTCCCGGTCATCAGAGGCAGGAACGTAAGGGTCTATTCAGACAACACGACAGCAGTGGCCTTTATCAACCGGCAGGGAGGTACAAGGGCTCAGGGCCTAATGTCGCTCACTCAGCAGATTTTCAGCCTAGCAGAAGCTTCTCCCTTTCTGCAGTACATCTAAGGGGTTCGGAGAATGTAAAGCAGACTTCCTCAGTCATCATCAACTATACCAGAGAGAGTGGTCCCTAGATCAGGGGGTTTTCAATCAAGTAGCAGCATTGTGAGGAACTCCGGAGATAGATCTCTTTGCCACCAGGGCGAACAAGAAAGTAGAGGTCCCTCTTTCACCGGATGAGCATCCGAGAGCAGTGGATGCACTGGCCCAATCCTGGAGGCAGGGCCTTCTGTATGCCTTTCCCCTGCTAAAATTGCTACCCAGGGGTCCTCAAAAAGATCAGAGAGGAGGAAGCCACCGTAATAGTTGTAGTTCCCTTTTGGCCAAGAAGAGTATGGGTTTTCCTGGCTACGCAAAATGTCGATAGCAACACCGTGGGTGCTTCCAGAATCACAGGAGCTTCTGTCCCAGGGACCAGTTTTTACCCAGACATGAGTCTACACCTGACTGCCTGGTTTTTGAGAGGGAGATTTTAAAGAGAAGAGGTCTCTCCGAGGATGTGGTAAACACTCTGTTGACCAGTCGGAAGAAGGTCACCTCTAAGATCTACCTTACAATTTGGAGGACCTTTTTCAGATTCGCCAAAAAACCTGTGGACGTGCTGGAAGCTCCTGACATTCCGCTCGTTTTAGATTTCCTACAAGAGGGATGGAACAAAAAACTTAGGCCCAGTACTTTGACAGTCCAGGTTTCTGCCTTAAGCGCCCTATCTGAGTTTAAATTAGCAGAACATCCTTGGGTTAAGAGGTTTATAACAGCAGTATCAAAGTTATCACCGGTCTGTAAAAGTAAGTCTACTTTCACACTCGCGTTTTGGCTTTCAGTTTGTGAGATCCGTTCAGGGCTCACAAGCGGTCCAAAACCTTGCAGCGTTTTGGTGTCAGTCTGATGAAACTGAGCCAAACGTATCCGTCCTGGCACACCATGTAAGTCAATGGGGACGCTTCTGTTTTCTATGACACAATCTGGCACAATAGAAAACTGATCCGTCCTCCATTGACTTTCAATGGTGTTCAAGTCCGTCTTGGCTATGTTACAGATAATACAAACGGATCCGTTAACAACAGATGCAGATGGTTGTATTATCTTAGCGGATACGTCCATGACTGATCCGCACAAAACATGAGTGTGAAAGTAGCCTAACATTCCTCCCTGGGATTTAAATCTGGTCCTCTCCTCTCTCACTTCAGACCCCTTTGAGCCTATTGATAAAATCTCCCTGAAGTTGCTCTGCCTTAAGCTTGCTTTCCTTCTGGCCATTACTTCGGCTAGAAGAGTTAGTGAGAATTCTGCGCTATCGATCCTCCTTTTTTACCAAAAGTCTCCTCACGTTTTCATTGTTCTCAGGAGATAGTGTTACCTTCCTTCTGTGCTTCCCCTAAAAATAAAAAGGAATCTGAGTACCACTGTCTAGATGTTAGGAGATGTATTTTGCAATATCTACAGGTCACTCAGCCTTGGAGATCCTCCTCACGTCTGCTGATTTTTCTTTTAGGGAGCAAGAAAGTGATCTGCATCCTCTTCTCACACTATTGCTAGGTGGATTAGACAGGCCATTTCCTTAGCTTACTCTTCTAAGGGAGTTGTTCCGCCCTCGGGGGTGGGGGCTCACTCTACGAGATCAGTCTCCACGTCATGGGCAGAGAGAGCTTCTGCCTCTATAGAGCAGATTTGTAAGGCAGCTACCTGGAGCTCTCCGCATACTTTTTTAGGCACTATAGACTAGTTACCTTCTATGGCTGCATTCACACGTCCGTGGTGTGTTGCGGACCCGCAAATTGCGGGTCCGCAACACACCAGCCCGGCACCCCCATAGAAATGCCTATTCTCGTCCGCAAGCTGCGGACAAGAATAGGACATGCTCTATCTTTTTGCGGAGCTGCGGACCAAAAATCGGGGCCGCGCTCTGCAATTGCGGCTGCAGACAGCACACTGTGTGCTGTCCGCATCCATTCCGTCCCCATAGAGAATGAATGGGTCCGCACCCTTTCCGCAAAATTGCGGAAAGGATGCGGACCCATTTTGCGGACGTGTGAATGGAGCCTAATGAAGGTCTTACCTTTGGTCGTAAGGTACTTCAGGCTGTGCTCCCGCCCTAGACAAATTTTTGCCTATTCTCCAGGGGTGCTGTCATAGGCGAGAAAGAAATATTGGATTACACTTGCCGGTAATCTGTTTTCTTTGAGCCTATGACAGCACCTGGTTAATTCCCAACCCTATGTAAAAATTGTATATAGGCATACGTGTGTGTGTGTGTGTGTGTGTGTGTATATATATATATATATATATATATATATATATATATATATATATATATATATATATATATATATATATATATATATATATATATTTATAAAAAAATATTGTTAGGTTGTTAAGATAAGTTAAGTTATGTTTCTTAGTTCTTGAGAAAAGTACTGGAGATAGAGGGGATGATCCCTTCCTTTAAAAGGCGGTTCTGTTTCCTGTCCTGAGGAGAAGGGGGCAGTCTCTCCAGGGTTGCTGTCATAGGCTCAAAGAAAACAGATTACCGATAAGTGTAATGCAATATTTTCCATTACATTATACACTGCTTGTTTCCATGGTTACGACCACCCTGCAATCCAGCAGCAGTGGTCATGCTTGTACACTACAGGAAAAAGTGCCGGCCTCTCTGGTGACCGGGACCATGGGAGTGCACATAGGCCAGTGCTTATTCCTATAGTGTGCAAGCATGTACACCGCTGCTTGATTACAGGGTGGTCATAACGAGCCGTGTCTAATGTGATGGAAAAATGAATACAGCCAGCAAAGGAGGCAATACGGACAATTACAATACATTAGTAAGTGCCTTGTATTAACTTTCTCTACAGAATAAATGCTATTTGCTGAAGTGAGACAACCCCTTTAAGAGCTGAAAACATGGATGTCTTTGGCACTTTCTGTGTGTAACAGCTTGTACATATTAGAAGAAAAAAGGCTCTGGCGATTGCCTATATTATTCCTAAGGGAGCTGAGCTGCCGTACACTGGCACCGGAAACTGCGCAGTGTATGGAGCCTTCTGCTTCCAGCTCTATACACCTTTTTATAGCTTCCGTCCCCATGTATGCCTGAAACAGCTGATCTGGGTGTCAGACCCCCACCTATCTGATATTGATGACCTCTTCTGTGGAAAGGTCATCAGTATTCGTAGCCCAGAGAACCCCTTTAAAGGGAACCTGTCACCGGGATTTGATGTATAGAGCTGAGGACAAAGGTTGCTAGATGGCCGCTAGCACATCCACAATACTTAGTCCCCATAGCTCTGTGTGCTTTTATTGTGGGGAAAAAAACAATTTGATCCATATGCAAATTACCCTGAGATGTGTCCTGTACGTGAGAGGAGTCCAGCATGAAGGAGCCCAGCACCGCCCCACATCCTCAGAATCTCCTTCTTGCTCCCCGACGTCAGAAAGCTAGAGCGCCGTAATCTCACTATGCGCGAGCTAGCGCATGCGCAGTGTCCTCATAGTGTTCCTTCCCTATTTTCTTTCTGCTTCCGTTCCGTTTTTTTTTTTGCGGACCGTATGCAGAACCATTCACTTCAATGGGTCCGCAAAAACAACGGAAGGTACTCCGTGTGCATTCCATTTCCGTTCCGCAAAAAAGTAGTGAATGTCCTATTATTATTGTCTGCAAATCGCGGTCCGAGGCCTCATTCAAGTCGGGTCTGCAAAAAATATAGAACGCACATGGAACACATCCATATGTCATCCATATTTTGCAGATCCATACTGTAGAAATGCTATGCCCAGCCCATATTGCTCATGTGTTTGGTGATTAATACATTACTGTTTCTGATCTGCAAAAAAACGCCTCGCATACGGAAACAATACAGATATGTTTTGTGGAATAACTGAACGGAAGAGGACTTAAATCAAAGAGGAAAAAAAAAACTCAGATCCGGGACAACGGATCCGTGAAAAATGGACCGCAAAACAACTGTTGTGTGCATGAGCCCTTAGGCAGTGACTCTTAATTGAGTGAGTTTAGACCTCTCCTGTTCACCCTTTTCCTGTGATTTAATATTGAATGTAACACAAATACTTTTTATACATAAAGATAAGCAAGTAAGTTGTATTATACTAATATTGTGTCACTTTTTCTAGATTTAAATATTCAGCAATATAAAAGCACTATAAGTAATTGCAGTATATCATTAATATAAGACACCTTGCTAAAACTTCATTCTTTCATAGAAATGATGAAAATGTTACATTTCCACCTTTTTTATTTTTTAGGTTGATCACTGGGGTTCTTACAAACCCTAATTTTGATAGTGTAAATAGGATTAACAATCTGCACATTGCCTTCATAGTTATTAGCTCTAAAGAGTTTAAAGCTCGGCAAAAGTGATTATAGGCCTTTTGTAATGTGTCTTCCACTTGATTACCATTAAAGTGGTTAATGCCCCGTAAACTTGATTTATGGCCACCGAATCCAGATCACCGCAAGTCAATCAGTGAGATTTGAAAACATGTCTCAATCCAAGCTCCCTAAGGCTCCATTCACACGTCCGTGGTGTGTTGCGGACCCGCAAATTGCGCATCCGCAACACACCCGCCCGGCACCCCTGTAGAAATGCCTATTCTTGTCCGCAAGCTGCGGACAAGAATAGGACAAGTTCTATCTTTTGCGGAGCTGCGGACCTGAAGATCAGCGCCGCGCTCCGCAAATGCGGATGCTGACAGCACACTGTGTGCTGTCCGCATCCATTCCGTCCCCATAGAAAATGAAGAATGGGTCCGCACCCGTTCCGCAGAATTATCTCCCTATGGATTATCAGTGCGCGCTGTACCTCCCTGTGCTAGTCTGCTTTTATTACTACATATTCCAGTGCTTATCTAAAATATAACGTATCTCTCTATTTCATATCTATCCCTCCCTATCTCATATCTCTCTATCTATCATCATCTCATATCTATCTATCCTAAACAGTCACTTCATTATTTTTTAATCTCATTTTGGAATGCTGTAATATTAATTTATTTTTAAAATATATATATATATATATATATATATATATATATATATTTTTTTTTTTCTATGCGACCTTTTGATAATCTGGCACATATTACTTCTCATTTAAGATGGATTGCAGAAATGTTAATTCCACCACCCCTGAAATAAGTATATTGCTTTATATATTGAGGTTATTGTGTACCCACTGACGTGACAAACATTTGTTTGGATGGAGGCAGAAACAAGCCGCTCCGCATAGACATTTACATTTCAATCTGTAGTTTAGAGAATGGTGGACGAGTGCCAAGTGTACCACAGAATAAAAGAATTTACAGCACAAAAACATTCAGAGGCCTCCATTCATTACCATAGATCTCACTATATCCTAGAATACACAAACACTTCTTTATGATGGCCCATAGTCACCGACCACGGTGTAAAACCTGATGCTGTCAAGATGATATATATTTAAGTAATAAGGTTGAAAATCTCTATTACAGACACATAATTAAGGGAGTTGTCTCACTCCAGCAAACGGCATTTATCATGTAGAGAAAGTTAATACCAGGCACTTACTAATGTATTGTGATTGTCCATATTGCCTCCTATGCTGGCTTGATTCATTTTTCCATCACATTATGCACTGTATGTTTCTATGGTTACGACCACTGCTGCAGCACAGATATGAGGTGGATGGGACTGGAGCTGCTGCACATGCGCACTCCCATGGTCTCAGCCACCAGAGAGGCTGGAGTGTTTTCCTATAGTGTGCATGCACGACCTAACCATGGAAATGAGCAGTGTATAATGTGATGGGGAAAATGAATCAAGACAGCATAGGAGGCAATATGGATAATCACAATACATTAGTAAGTGCCTTGTATTACCTTTCTCTACATGATAAAAGCCATTTGCTGAATTGAGACAACCCGTTTAAAGAATTGGGGGTTCCTATATCAGAAGACCTGCTTGGCGGCAGATGAGCCCTTATGGGTAGAATAGTTACCAGGAGGAATACTTAACAGGCCAACAGAGTGACACTGCAGTGATTTGCACTCCTTGCTCCATTAATTGTGGGCCTCAATTAGAATGGCCCATGGTTATATGTGTAAATAATTGCTCAAGTCGTCTCCCCCCTTCTATATAGCGATGCAGCTGCTGATAAGCTGCTTCTTTGTGATCTTTTTATGAGCAAAAACCGTATAACTAAGCCCATATTTGTTTGAGGTTTTATTGAGTTCCAGGTCTAGTGAACTGACAGGCAACGCCGGGGACTGGATGACTTTTCCTCCTGCCGTTGTTAACCTGTTAGTCATCATGTTGTAACTTTAATTCAGCTGATTCATTATAGCTTTCAAATTATTATTTTTATTTTCATTCATTCGTTTTTTTTTGGTTTTTTTTGTAGGCTGCTATGATTCTGAATACTGAATCGTGCAAATCCTATATGTTTCTGTTTATTACCAGTTTTGCTGCCTTTGTGCTTCTTTCTTATTAGTGTTCATGTTTATCAGTGTTTATATGGATGGCTGCGCTGTGTAATCCATTGCTACAGTTTATAATTTCTCCCAGTAATGTGATAAGCACATATTGCTGAGGGATTCTGTCTCCTCCACTATAAATTGTCCAAATGGACTCCTTTTCTGTGTCCTCCAGGGAACAGCGTTACTTCCTAAACTGTATTTGCTTATAAATATCTAACTAAACTGTATTTGCAATAGTTTTATTTATAAATATGCCCCTAACATATGTTTGAACTTGGAAAACCTTTTAAATATTTAAAATTAACATAAATTTAGGTATTTTCATGTTTAATTTTAATGTAAAGCTGAGGCAGAAAGCCAAATGTACTATATGATAATATCATGTTCAGAAAGCATTGCGCTTTATTGGTGTAACAAAAAGGAAAGGTTTATTTATTTTTATTTTTTTATTACCTCAGGTCACTTTGCAAAATCAGTTCATGTCCCACAGAATTCTGAAAAAAAAAGAGCTGCCTGGTTTACATAAGCCCTAATACATGGGAGTCCCTCTTTTTATGAACTCCACCATTTACCTAATAGCATCTTTCTCTGGAGGACGCTGCCTGTCTGTACGTTATACGGAAGGCCCATCGGTTTTAAATGTAATTTTACCCTTGCTAGAATCCGTAAAGAGTGCAGCTGATCTCTTCAGATGCCCGTAGCAGGGCACCCTGTGTTCATGCACACAGCCATATGTATTTTGCGATCCGTAAAAAAAACGGATCCGCAAAAAATACGGATGATGTCCGTGTGCATTCTGTATTTTGCGGAACGGAACAGCTGGCCCTTCCTAGAACAGTCCTATCCTTGTCTGTAATGCGGACAATAATAGGACCTGTTCTATTTATTTATTTTTTCTTTTGTGGGATAGAAATACGGAAACAGAATGCACACGGAGTAACTTCAGTTTTTTTTGCGAACCTATTGAAATGAATGGTTTCATCTAAGGTCAGCCAAAAAAACGGAACGGACACGAAAAGAATATACGATCGTGTGCATGAGGCCTACACGGGTTCTCTCACTTCAGCAAATGGGATTTATCATGTAGAGAAAGTTACTACAAGGCACTTACTAATGTATTGTGATTGTCCATATTGCCTCCTTTGCTGGCTGGATTCATTTTTCCATCACTGCTCGTTTCCATGGTTACGACCACTCTGTTATCCAGCATTAGTGGTTGTGCTTGCACAATACAGGAAAAGGGTTCCATCCTCTCTGGTGGCGGGACAGTGGGAGTGTGCATAGGCAGGCATACGCAGCAGCTTCATCCTAGCCCCCTTGTATCTGCACTGCAGAGGTGGTTGTAACCCCTGGAAACAAGCAGTGTATAATGGATGGAAAAATGAATCCGGCCAGCAAAGGAAGCAATATGGACAATCACAATACATTAGTAAGTGCCTTGTATTAACTTTCTCTACATGATGCATGCCATATTCTGAAGTGACACAACCCCTTTAATATTAAAGTCTGTAACGAAAAGCAGATAGAAAAAGCTGAATGTAAAAATAAATTCTCCATTAAGTGTCCTGTCTGACCCAGGAAGAAGTACATCAGCGACTTAAAAAGATTAAAATAGACAAATCGCCAGGACCGGATGGCATACACCCCCGTATCCTAAGGGAATTAAGTAATGTCATAGCCAGACCCTTATTTCTGATATTTGCGGTCTCTATACTGACAGGGAATATCCCACAGGATTGGCGCATAGCAAAAGGGGTCCAAAAACAGAGCCTGGAAACTATAGGCCGGTAAGTTTAACATCTGTAGTGGGTAAACTAGTTTAACCCCTTAAGGACCGGGCTCATTTTCACCTTAAGGACCGGGCTCATTTTCACCTTAAGGACCAGGCCATTTTTTGCAAATCTGACCAGTGTCACTTTAAGTGCTCATAACTTTAAAACGCTTTGACTTACCCAGGCCGTTCTGAGATTGTTTTTTCGTCACATATTGTACTTCATGACACTGCTAAAATTGGGTCAAAAAAGTTAATTTTTTTGCATAAAAAAATACAATTTTTACCGTAAATTTTGAAAAATTAGCAAATTTCAAATTTTCAGTTTCTCTACCTCTGTAATACATAGTAATACCCCCAAAAATTGTGATGACTTTACATTCCCCATATGTCTACTTCATGCTTGAATTGTTTTGGGAATGATATTTTATTTTTTGGGGATGTTATAAGGCTTAGAAGTTTAGAAGCAAATCTTGAAATTTTTCAGAAATTTACAAAAACTCAATTTTTAGCGACCAGTTCAGGTCTGAAGTCACTTTGCGAGGCTTACATAATAGAAACCACCCAAAAATGACCCCATCTAAGAAACTACACCCCTCAAGGTATTCAAAACTGATTTTGCATACATTGTTAACCCTTTAGGTGTTGCACAAGAGTTATTGGCAAATGGGGAGGAAATTTGAGAATTTCATATTTTTGTCAAATTTTTCATTTTAACCCATTTTTTCCACTAACAAACCAAGGGTTAACAGCCAAACAAGACTGTATCTTTATTGCCCTGACTCTGCCGTTTACAGAAACACCCAATATGTGGCCGTAAACTACTGTACGGCCACACAGCGGGGCGTAGAGTGAAAGGTGCACCATATGGTTTTTGGAAGGCTGATTTTTATGGACTGGTTTTTTGACACCATGTCCCATTTGAAGCCCCCTGATGCACCCCAAGAGGAGAAACTCCCTAAAAGTGACCCCATCTAAGAAACTACACCCCTCAAGGTATTCAAAACTGATTTTACATACGTCGTTAACCCTTTAGGTGTTGCACAAGAGTTATTGGCAAATGGGGATGAAATTTGAGAATTTCATTTTTTTGCCTAATTTTCAATTTTAACCCATTTTTTCCACTAACAAAGCAAGGGTTAACAGCCAAACAAGATTGTATCTTTATTGCCCTGACTCTGCCGTTTACAGAAACACCCCATATGTGGCCGTAAACTACTGTACGGCCACACAGCGGGGCGTAGAGTGAAAGGTGCACCATATGGTTTTTGGAAGGCTGATTTTTATGGACTGGTTTTTTGACACCATGTCCCATTTGAAGCCCCCTGATGCACCCCAAGAGGAGAAACTCCCTAAAAGTGACCCCATCTAAGAAACTACACCCCTCAAGGTATTCAAAACTGATTTTACATACGTCGTTAACCCTTTAGGTGTTGCACAAGAGTTATTGGCAAATGGGGATGAAATTTGAGAATTTCATTTTTTTGCCTAATTTTCAATTTTAACCCATTTTTTCCACTAACAAAGCAAGGGTTAACAGCCAAACAAGATTGTATCTTTATTGCCCTGACTCTGCCGTTTACAGAAACACCCCATATGTGGCCGTAAACTACTGTACGGCCACACAGCGGGGCGTAGAGTGAAAGGTGCACCATATGGTTTTTGGAAGGCTGATTTTTATGGACTGGTTTTTTGACACCATGTCCCATTTGAAGCCCCCTGATGCACCCCAAGAGGAGAAACTCCCTAAAAGTGACCCCATCTAAGAAACTACACCCCTCAAGGTATTCAAAACTGATTTTACATACGTCGTTAACCCTTTAGGTGTTGCACAAGAGTTATTGGCAAATGGGGATGAAATTTGAGAATTTCATTTTTTTGCCTAATTTTCAATTTTAACCCATTTTTTCCACTAACAAAGCAAGGGTTAACAGCCAAACAAGATTGTATCTTTATTGCCCTGACTCTGCCGTTTACAGAAACACCCCATATGTGGCCGTAAACTACTGTACGGGCACACAGTAGGGCGTAGAGTGAAAGGTGCGCGGTTTGGTTTTTGGAAGCCAGATTTTGCTGGACTGGTTTTTTGACACCATGTCCCATTTGAAGCCCCCCTGATGCACCCCTAGAGTAGAAACTCCATAAAAGTGACCCCATCTAAGAAACTACACCCCTCAAGCTATTCAAAACTGATTTTACAAACTTTGTTAACCCTTTAGGTGTTGCACAAGATTTAATGGAAAATAGAGACACAATTTCAAAATTTCACATTTTTGGCAGATTTTCCATTTTAATATTTTTTTTCCAGTTACAAAGCAAGGGTTAACAGCCAAACAAAACTCAATATTTATGGCCCTAATTCTGTAGTTTACAGAAACACCCCATATGTGGTCGTAAACCGCTGTATGGGCACATGGCAGGGCGCAGAAGGAAAGGAATTCCATACGGTTTTTGGAAGGCAGGTTTTGCTGGACTGTTTTTTTTGACACCATGTCCCATTTGAAGCCCCCCTGATGCACCCCTAGAGTAGAAACTCCAAAAAAGTGACCCCATTTTAGAAACTACGGGATAGGGTGGCAGTTTTGTTGGTACTAGTTTAGGGTACATATGATTTTTGGTTGCTCTATATTACACTTTTTGTGCAGCAAGGTAACAAGAAATAGCTTTTTTGGCACGTTTTTTTTTTTTTGTTATTTACAACATTCATCTGACAGGTTAGATTATGTGGTATTTTTATAGAGCAGGTTGTCGCGGACGCGGCGATACCTAATATGTATACATTTTTTTTTTATTTATGTAAGTTTTATACAATAACTTCATTTTTAAAACCAAAAAAATGTTTTAGTGTCTCCATATTCTAAGAGCCATAGTTTTTTCAGTTTTTGGGCGATTATCTTGAGTAGGGTCTCATTTTTTGCGGGATGAGATGACGGTTTGATTGGCACTATTTTGGGGTGCATATGATTTTTTGATCGCTTGCTATTACACTTTTTGTGACGTAAGATGGCAAAAAATGGCTTTTTTTACACTGTTTTTATTTTTATTTTTTTACGGTGGTCATCTGAGGGGTTAGGTCATGTGATATTTTTATAGAGCCGGTCGATACGGACGCGGCGATACCTAATATGTATACTTTTTTTTTATTTATGTAAGTTTTACAGAATGAGTTCATTTTTGAAAAAAAAAAAATCATGTTTTAGTGTCTCCATAGTCTAAGAGCCATAGTTTTTTCAGCTTTTGGGCGATTATCTTGAGTAGGGTCTCATTTTTTGCGGGATGAGATGACGGTTTGATTGGTACTATTTTGGCGTACATGCGACTTTTTTGATCACTTTTATTACTTTTTTTGGGAAGTAAGGTGGGCAAAATTTCAATTTTCTCATAGTTTTTATTTTTTTATTTTTATGGCGTTCACCGTGCGGGGAAAGTAACATGACCATTTTATAGATCAGGTCGTTACGGACGCGGCGATACCTAATATGTGTAGTTTATTTTATTTTTTTAATTTTTATTCAGTGATAAATGTTTTTTTTTTTATCTTAACTTTTTTCACTTTTTTTTACATTTTTGTGACCCAGACCCACTTGGTTCTTGAAGATCCAGTGGGTCTGGTGTCTGTATAATACAGTACAGAACAATATATATTGTTCTGTACTGTATTTTACTTACACTGAACAGATCTGTGGGAACTTCGCAGACGGGGAAGGGTAAGCACGGGGCTGAGGGGGGCTCTCTGGGGGCCCTCTCCCTCTCCATCGGGGGGCTGCAAAGCCACAGCAGCCCCCCGATGGAGAGGGAGGGAGCTCCCTGACCGATGACAGTTAACTTTTTCCATACAGCGGTCCGTACGGACTGCGGTATGGAAAGGGTTAAACGGCTGACATCTGCACAGATGTCAGCCGTTTATACCAGGGTGCCAGCAATGTGCTGGCACCCTGGTATACCCACTAGAAGCCAACGATCGTTCATGGGGAGGCGGGCGGGGGATCGCGATCCCGCCTGCCGCACCGCCCGCCTCCCGCAACGCCCCCACCGCCTGCGACACCCCCCCCGCACCACCCTCCGGCATAAAATCGTGCAGGGGTGCAGGGGGGGGTGAAAAATAATGATTTTAGCCACTCTAAAGTTTCTGATCCCCGCGGTCAGGGACCGCGGCGATCAGAAACTGCAAAAAGCGCAGCAAACCGCAGGTCTGAATTGACCTGCGGTTTGCTGCGATCGCCGATACGGGGGGGTCAAATGACCCCCCCCTGCATTGTTACGGGATGCCGGCTGAATGATTTCAGCCGAAATCCCGTTCCAATTAACCCCTGGGGCGCCGGAATACAGATTTTAAGTCAGGACGTACCGGTACGTCCTCGGTCCTTAAGGACTCGGGAAATAGGGCGTACCGGTACGTCCTAGGTCCTTAAGGACTCGGGAAATAGGGCGTACCGGTACGTCCTAGGTCCTTAAGGGGTTAAGGTTTTCTAAGAGATGCTATGTTAGAGCATCTCAACGAAAATAAGCAAATAACACCATATCAGCATGGCTTCGTGAGGGATCGGTCATGCCAAACTAATTTAACCAGCTTCTATGAGGAGGTAAGTTCTAGACTTGACAGCGGCGAATCAATGGATGTCGGATATCTGGACTTCTCCAAAGCATTTAACACTGTACCACATAAAAGGTTAGTATATAAAATGAGAATGCTCGGACTGGGAGAAAATGTCTGTATGTGGGTAAGTAACTGGCTGAGTGATAGAAAACAGAGGGTGGTTATTAACGGTACACACTCAGATTGGGTCACTGTCACTAGTGGGGTACCTCAGGGATCAGTATTGGACCCTATTCTCTTCGAAATATTTATTAATGATCTTGTAGAAGGCTTGCATAGTAAAATATAAATTTTCGCAGATGACACTAAACTGTGTAAAATAATTAACACTGAAGAGGACAATATACTACTACAGAGGGATCTGGATAGATTGGAGGCTTGGGCAGAGAAGTGGCAGATGAGGTTTAACACTGACAAATGTAAGGTTATGCACATGGGAAGGAATAATGCAAGCCACCTGTACATACTAAATGGTAAAACACTCGGTAACACTGACATGGAAAAGGATCTAGGAATTTTAATAAACAGCAAACTAAGCAGCAAAAACCAGTGTCAGGCAGCTGCTGCCAAGGCCAATAAGATAATGGGTTGCATCAAAAGGGGCATAGATGCCCGTGATGAGAACATAGTCCTACCACTTTACAAATCATTAGTCAGACCACACATGGAGTACTGTGTACAGTTCTGGGCTCCTGTGAACAAGGCAGACATAGCAGAGCTGGAGAGGGTTCAGAGGAGGGCAACTAAAGTAATAACTGGAATGGGGCAACTACAGGACCCTGAAAGATTATCAAAATTAGGGTTATTCACTTCAGAAAAAATGACGACTGAGGGGAGATCTAATAACTATGTATAAATATATCAGGGGTCAGTACAGAGATCTCTCCCATCATCTATTTATCCCCAGGACTGTGACTGTCACGAGGGGACATCCTCTGCGTCTGGAGGAAAGAAGGTTTGTACACAAACATAGAAAAGGATTCTTTACGGTAAGAGCAGTGAGACTATGGAACTCTCTGCCTGAGGAGGTGGTGATGGTGAGTTCACTAAAGGAATTCAAGAGGGGCCTGGATGTGTTTCTGGAGTGTAATAATATTACAGGCTATAGCTACTAGAGAGGGGTCGTTGATCCAGGGAGTTATTCTGATTGCCTGATTGGAGTCGGGAAGGAATTTTTCCCCCCTTAAGTGGGGAAAATTGGCTTGTACCAGTTTTTTTTTTTTTTTTTGCCTTCCTCTGGATCAACTTGCAGGATAACAGGCCGAACTGGATGGACAAGTGTCTTTTTTTGGCCTTCTGTACTATGTTACTATGTATGGTTACTATGTAATAAGACGTTCAACGTACCATAACCTAATAACAGTCTTGGATGTACTGAATGAACAGGCGCCATAGAAGTCAGTCATCTCTAGTCTACAAGTTCCTATGGTCTATGTGGCTGCTGTAAAGCATATCTCTGAATGCTATTAACAGTAGCTGAGGCAAGATGGCCTCCCCGATTAACATGTACAAAGAAACAGAATTTTAAAAAATTGCAAAAGGACCTTTGTGCCGCAATCTGTGCCAGAAATACACCTAATATAGGAATATTTCTGGTTAGTAAATGACCCCCCATTTATCCGTGTCTGGTTTTAATTAGTAGAACGCATGTATAAATATATAATAAATATTTTCCCTTTTTAGATATTTTTTTTAATCGGTTAAAGGAACCTTTTTATGGCAACGTGTGTAGTCCTAATCTTCCATCTGTTGCATGCATTCACTTGTGCTAATGGGCACGTAACATCCTAGTTCCACCCACATGCCTGGGACCTGTAATTTATGAAGCATATAATCACTTCCAGTTATCTTGTGTTTACATATTAATTTAGAAATTCGTTTGGTGCGGCAAAGAAAGATCTGATTATTTCTGCCACCTCTGTGCTGTTTTATGAGTCATTTGTCTGACTCCACCGTTTGCGCCTATATGAATTGCAAGCTCTTTTAATACAATCATTCATTGTGACTCGAGCTCGTGCTCCGTAGGTTGTTGTGTATCCTGGCGTCTTTATGTAAAAATAAAGTCATTTTCTGCAAAACTCAAGGGGAGAATAACAATGTGGAATAAATCAATTCCAAAGTCAACAGTTTGGTCAGGATGAGAACTCTTCATGTTTTTTCCCCCTTACCTAGGAAATGCAGTTTTTTTTTCATCTTATTTACCAGCTGAATGATCTGTAAATAAGCAATGTGACATGACAGTGAGTCTTGTACTGTAATAACTGCATGTCCCTAGCGGATAGAAAAATACAATGCCAGCCTGATTATCTCCATTCACCTTGGGGAATAAGGGTCTTCATGTCGGCCCGGGCAGAGCTATGTCTGTCTTAATGCAGCGAAAGCAGCAGGGAAGCAACAGACAAAGAGTACCGGGTGTTTTTAAGCTGCCTCCGAGTTTCATACATGATTACTTTATTTGAAAGAAAGGCATATTTTATATTCCCTCTCCGAATACTCAATGTAAGATGGGAAAATCAAGCTTCATGAAGCGGGCGATAAAGAATGTCAGCTTATGGGCATGGAATGCCATTGCAGCAGTTTCAGGGGGGTAATCGGGAAGATTCTTAAATGGTTTTGATCACAGGGGCCCTATTTTTAACAATAATTTACAATGGTGTACACAATGGGTGCCCAACTGACCCCCTCACAAAAAACGGATGCATAAACTACCGGGGCATAGTCTGCATTAGTCTGCTGGATATAACTAATAAACAAAACTAACTGCAAAGAGCTGATTGAGCTGAGGAGTGACAGATCATGGGGCGGGGCGGTAGAAAATATGGTTCTGAAATGTTATTTATGTTGTGTGTTTTTTTTATTAATAATATATATATATTTTTTTGTCTGATTCCTGTATTCATTTACTCAAGGTGTCCAAGATCTCTGCTTGCAGTTACTCAGTAGGAACATTTACTTAATTTGAGTTGATAAACTTGTCTGACCAAGGGATGGACACAATAATAAATATAATGATCTATATTCATATAGCGCTAAGCCGAGGTGCATGGGGCTGGGTTCACACATAGCGGTAGCGTGCTGTGTGGCAAAACTGCATGTTTTACAGTAAATGGCTGTGGTTTTGCAATATTGTTATTGGGCATGCAGTTTTTACAGGTGACACATGTTTCACTTGTAAAAACTGCACATCAAATAATAACTCCACAAAACTGTTGCAGTCCATAACATAAAAGGTGCATTTCACTGCACTGAGCCAAGCCATATCGGGTTCTGTCATGTAACAAGCCATGCATCTGTGTGAGCATTATTTAGAGGGTCACTGTCGGGAATTTTTTTTTTTTAATCACATATTAATAATCTATATGCAAATATTCTTTGTAATTTTTTTAATTAAAAAAAGCGTGGATTTTTTAATTTATTTTTTGTAATTTAGATTTTTATATATATTATTATTATTCATGTATACTAGTTCCTGTCCAGAGTATTTAACTTCCTATTTGTCTGGACTTTTTTTTAGCAATGTATAGAGTCTCACTTAAGAGCACTCCAGCTCCCCTATGCTGTCCCAGTATGTGGCTGGTCAGGGCGTCTCACATAATAGTAATAAATGCAATGTCCTTCTGGGGGCATGTTTATCTATGCCCATTAGCAGAATTATGCAACTGTTAGGCCTCTATTGCACACTGGCATCACGGGTGAGGGCCTCATGTGTTCAGGGTGCATTGCGTGCAAGTAGGTGTTCCGTTGTTCAGTTTTTTTTCCGCGTGAGTGCAATGCGTTTTGCACGCGCATGAGAATAAAAACTGAATGTGGTACCCAGACCCAAACCCGGAGGCCTTCACTGAAGTTTGGGTTCGGTGTTCTGTTGATTTTATTATTTTCCCTTATAACATGGTTATAAGGGAAAATAGAAGCATTCTTAATACAGTGTAGATTGAGGGGTTAAAAAATCTATATAAAAAATACTCCCCTCATCTACTTGATTACTCAGCCGGTATCGTCTTCTTTCTTCTTCTTTCAGGACCTGCAAAAGGACATTTGACGTAATTGCGCTCACCACGTGGTGAGCGCGATTACGTTATCAAAGGTTCTTTTGCAGGTCCTGAAAGAAGAAGAAAGACGACGATACCGGCTGAGTAATCAAGTGGATGAGGGGAGTTGTGTTGTGTTTTTTTTTTTTTTTTTTTTTTTTCTTCTATGGGGCCTCTGTTGCGTGAATATAGAGCATGCTGCGATTTTCACGTAACGCGCAAGTGATGCGTGAAAAACATCGCTCATGTGCACAGCCCCATTGAAATGAATGGGTCCGGATTCAGTGCGGGTGCAATACGTTCACATCACGCATTGCACCCGTGCGGAATACTCGCCTGTGTGAAAGGGGCCTTATTCTGTCAGTCATTCTAGATCTCCACATACTATTCTGGTTGGATCATCCTACAGATAGAGCCTTCCTTATGCAGAAGAGTAATAAACTGAGATTATTTTGCTGTCCCCTTGAAAACCTTAATCTCTACAGAAGTGCAATATTTTGTATTTAAATTTCAGTGGCATAGTACTGCTGAGAAGAAAAAAAGGAATTTTTTTTTTTGGGGGGGGGGGATTTGTGAAATTAAAAATCAAAACTATTTTTATTCTACTCATCAAACAATTTGCACAAAATAAAAAGACAAAAAAAATTGTATAAAACTCATACATTTTTTTTTTTTTTTTTGGTAGCCTAACAAATGAAAAAGTTAGGGCCTCAAATTACAAAATAATGCGGCCATTTATCAAACTGGTGTAAAGTAGAAAAGGCTTAGTTGCCCATGGCAACCAATCAGAGTCCACCTTTCATTTTTGACAGCTCCTTAGGAAAATAAAAGGAGGAATCTGATTGGTTGCTATGGGTAACTAAGGCCCCTTTTACACGGGCGAGTATTCCGCGCGGGTGCAATGCGTGAGGTGAACGCATTGCACCCGCACTGAATCCTGACCCATTCATTTCTATGGGGCTGTGCACACGAGCGGTGATTTTCACGCATCACTTGTGCGTTGTGTGAAAATCGCAGCGTGCTCTTCTTTGTGCGTTTTTCACGTAACGCAGGCCCCATAGAAATGGATGGGGACCCGATCATTATTATTTCCCCTTATAACATGGTTATAAGGGAAAATAATAGCATTCTGAATACAGAATGCATAGTAAAATAGGGCTGGAGGGGTTAAAAATAAATAAAAAATAAAAATAATTTAACTCTCCTTAATCCACTTGTTTGCGCAGCCGGCATCTCTTCTGTCTTCATCTGTGAGCAATAGGACCTTTGATGACGTCACTACGCTCATCACCTGATCCATCACCATGGTGATGATCATGTGATGGACCATGTGATGAATGCAGTGACGTCATCAAAGGTCCTATTGCTCACAGATGAAGACAGAAGAGATGCCGGCTGCGCAAACAAGTGGATTAAGGAGAGTTAAATTATTTTTATTTTTTATTTATTTTTAACCCCTCCAGCCCTATTTTACTATGCATTCTGTATTCAGAATGCTATTATTTTCCCTTATAACCATGTTATAAGGGGAAATAATAGAATCTACACTACAACTAACTCAAACCTGAACTTCTGTGAAGAAGTTCGGGTCTGGGTACCACAGTCGGTTTTTTTTATCACGTTTGATATCGCACCCGCGCGATAAAAACTGAACATCGGAGCGCGGGTTTGCCGCAATGCACCGGGACGCATCCGGACCTAATCCGGACACTCTCGTCTGCAAGGGGCCTAAGACTGTTCTAGGTTGATAAATGACCCCATAAGTGTCTGATGCTTTAGGATTTAAATGAACACTTTTGTAAGAAAGGGGTAGTTTTGTAAAACTCCATATTCATAGAAATTTGTATATATTTTTATTTATAAATTTTTTGGGAATTTACATTTTTTTTCCCAGTAATTAATATTATTATTAAATACCAGTAGTAGTGCTAGAGTCCATTCCTGACATAAGTTTGTGCCAGATCATCTAACACCCCCCCCCCCCGATCTGATGTTGGGATGACTTTTTTCCTTTAAAATTTGGCAATTAGTGACTATTTCATAGGATTTTTACCTTCCCCTGGATCAACACAGTGGTATTATAGGTTGGATTTGCATTTGTCATTTTCGGCCTTATCAATTATGAAACTACATATAATCTGAGTTTAATATCCATTTCTCGATGAGAGGCTCTATGCATATAAGGCCTTCTTTACTGATGCAGAATGATGGTGCATTTGTGACATTTTGTGTATGTTTAATTCTAAGTTAAATTATGTAGTATAATATTTTCTACTGTAACCAGTATTTTAGTGGCATTTTGGGCTACAGCAGGGTAAATGGATTTTGATGGAAGTACAATAGTCTGTAGTACACAGGTAGATGACTGTATGTGGTTCTTTGCAGCCTACATCCACCAGTATATTTCAGTTTACTTACAAATTACATACTGTATATATTTTGTTGCATTTATAATAAACCTGGAATTTGTAACATTGATGATCCTTGATGTAAACTTTCCTTTTAATATAAACTGAAGTTCCTGGTCTCGGGTGGGAAGAGCCCCCTGTACTGACAGATTATGGGGCACTGGGCATCACTACAGCTGGACACCCTGCCTATATGCAGCAGATTACAGACTTCACAGATTAGCAAATGTTCTGCAGATTTTAAAATCTGGGGCGTGCTCTCTTCTGGATTTGTTCCAGATTTCCTCAAATTTTGAGGCCATCTCTGCAGCAACAATTTTCTGTGACCTGTGAACATGACCAAAGAATCGTTCTGTCCTAATGCACTTTTACACTAAGGTCTCTTTCATATGTCAGTGAATCACAGACATGGAAAACACGGGCAGCACAGAGATCCTTTTGATGTATAAAAAAAAGTTATACACTTTTTTAAATCTGTTTTTTTTTTTTATTGGTTGTGTCATTGAAAAAAAATCAGACATGCACCACTTTGGTCTGTGATGCAGAACAAACGGGCCCAAAGGTCAGTGAAAACCACTGACACAATGCGGATGGCTGGGGCATACTATAATGGGGGCGGGGGCAGAGTTCCCGGCGAGGCACTGCAGCGCACGGTTATAGGTTGCCGGAATAAATGTCGGACATGTCGTAGTTTTATTCCGGCAGCCTCTCGCCATGCCTCGCCAGGAACTCCGCCCCCGCCCCCATTATAGTCAATGGGGACGGAGCAGCAGTCCGGGAGCACACGTTCACTAGCGACAGGACGGATCCGACAGGCTGTTCACCTGATGGAACAGCCTGCCGGAGGTCTGTGCTGCTAGTGTGAAAGTAGCCTAAATGCTGTGGATTTTCCACCCACAATTCCACATCGGGAAATCTGTAGCTTATCTGCATTGTGGGAACATACCCTAATGGTGTAACTTGATATTTTATGTTGCTTTTTGTAAGTTTGATAATTGTGGCTGAATTGTAACTTTATAAGAAAAAACAAACAAAACACTTTTGCCCCTTGTAGTCTGTGTCTGACCAGATATCCTATTAAATGTCACTAATGATCCTGCAAGTATAATGAAAAATTACTGTGTATGTAAACACGGCCTGTATTTACAGAGGTTGGGCCCTCAGAATAATGTCCCCAAGGAAATTCAATCTGGCGCAGTTTCGGTACTTTTCTGCATTTCCGCTTCTTTCTTTTTTTTTAGGTGTTTTTCACATCCAAAAATGAAGGAGACAAATGTTTCTTGTTAGACTTCAGAAACAACTGTTAAAAAAGAAAAAAAAAAAAAAAAGACCTTCATGCACACCATTGTTTCAGCATTTTTAAACCTTTACATACATAGTAACAGTAACATAGTGTATAAGGCCGAAAAAAGACATTTGTCCATCCAGTTCGGCCTGTTATCCTGCAAGCTGCTCCAGAGGAAGGCAAACAAAAAAACTGAGGTAGAAGCCAATTTTCCTCACTTAAGGGGAAAAAAATTCCGTCCCGACAACAATCAGAATAACTCCCTGGATCAACGACCCCTCTCTAGTAACTATAATCTGTAATATTACTCTCCAGAAATACATCCAGGCCCCTCTTGAACTTTTAGTGAACTCCCCATCACCACCTCCTCAGGCAGAGAGTTCCATAGTCTCACTGCTCTTACCGTAAAGAATCCTCTTCTTTGTGTACAAACCTTCTTTCCTCCAGATGCAGAGGATGTCCCCTCGTCACAGTCCTGGGGATAAATAGATAATGGGAGAGATCTCTGTACTGACCCCTGATATATTTATACATAGTTATTAGATATCCCCTCAGTCGTCTTTTTTCTAAAGTGAATAACCCTAATGTTGATAATCTTTCAGGGTACTGTAGTCCCCCCATTCCAGTTATTACCTTAGTTGCCCTCCTCTGAACCCTCTCCAGCTCTGCTATGTCTGCCTTGTTCACAGGAGCCCAGAACTGTACACAGTACTCCATGTGTGGTCTGACTAGTGATTTGTAAAGTGGTAGGACTATGTTCTCATCATGGGCATCTATGCCCCTTTTGATGCAACCCATTATCTTATTGGCCTTAGCAGCAGCTGCCTGACACTGGTTTTTACAGCTTAGTTTGCTGTTCACTAAAATTCCTAGGTCCTATTCCATGTTAGTGTTGCCCAGTGTTTCACCATTTAGTATGTACAGGTGACTTGCATTATTCCTTCCCATTTGCATAACCTTACATTTGTCAGTGTTAAACCTCATCTGCCACTTATATGCCCAAGCCTGCAATCTATCCAGATCCCTCTGTAGTAGTATACTGTCCTCTTCCGTGTCAATTACTTTTCACAGTTTAGTGTCATCTGCAAACATTGATACTTTACTATGCAAGCCTTCTACAAGATCATTAATAAATGTATTGAAGAGAGTAGGGTCCAATACTGATCCCTGAGGTACCCCACTATTGACAGTGACCCAATCTGAGTGTGTACCGTTAATAACCACCCTCTGTTTTCTATCACTCAGCCAGTTACTTACCCACATACAGACATTTTCTCCCAGTCCAAGCATTCTCATTTTAAATACTAACCTTTTTATGTGGTACAGTGTCAAATGCTTTGGAGAAGTCCAGATATCCGACATCCATTGATTCACCGCGGTCAAGTCTAGAACTTACCTCCTCATAGAAGCTGGTTAAATTAGTTTGACATGACCAATCCCTCATGAAGCCATGCTGATATTGCGTTATTTGCTTATTTTCCTTGAGGCACTCCAAGATAGCATCTCTTAGAAAACCTTCAAACTGTTTTCCCACGACAGATATTAAACTTACCGGCCTATAGTTTCTGGGCTCTGTTTTTGGACCCTTTTTAAATATTGGCACCACATTTGCTATGCGCCAATCCTGGGGAACACTCCCTGTCAGTATAGAGTCTTTAAATATCAGCAATAAGGGTCTGTCTATGTGGCTATGCCATGACTTAATTCTCTTAGGATATGGGGGGTGTGCGCCATCTGGTCCTGGCGATTTTAGTCTATTTTTAATCTTTTTAGACGCTGCTGTACTTCTTCCTGGGTCAGGCAGGGCACTTTTAATGGGGAATTTACTTTTACATTCTGCATTTCATCTGACAGTTTATTTTCCTCAGTAAATACAGTGGAGAAAAAAATATTTAATAGCTTTTGCTTTCTCCTCGTCGCTCCCTGCAACTCCCGCCTCATTACTCTGTAGAGGGCCGACACCTTCAGATTTATACATTTTACCATTTATATAATTGAAAAAATATTTTAGGATTAGTTTTGATCTCTTTGACAACTGATCTCTCGGTCAGTAGTTTGGCCGCTTTTATTTGTTTTTTACATATTCCTATTTTTTTCAGTGCTTCCTGGCTCCCCTCCTGTTTTAGTGATTTTAAAGAGGACCTTTCACCATAATAAAACCTCTAAACTGACTATACAGACGTGTGGAGAGCGGCGCCCAGGGATCTCCCTGCACTTACTGTTATCCCCGGGCGCCGCTCCGTTCTCCGGTTATAGCCTCCGGTATCTTAATAGTTAGGCTCCACCCAGGGGATACTGCCGCGGTCTCCTTCTCCTATGCTGTAGCGCTGGCCAATCGCAGCGCTCAGCTCATAGCCTGTATTCTGCTCATAGCCTGTATTCTGCAATTGACAGTGTGTGGGACAGTCATGGGGAAAAAAGTATCACGGTCTGAGACCCACAACATCACAATTATCAGTGTCCCACCACCGCACCTCATTACCAGGAATATCCACATGAACTTTTCATCCAAAGACATACTGACAGCGAGGGATAACAGGGGGATCCCTGGGCGCCGCTCTACACGTCTGTATAGTCAGTTTAGAGGTTTGCGCTTTGCTGTCCATGCCGTTCCGCAAATTGCACCATCCGTGTTTTGCAGATCCGCGATTTGTGGACCGCAAAACACACAACTGTCGCGTGCATGTAGCCTAAGGTCGCTGTCAGTATGTCTTTGGATGAAAAGTTCATGTGGATATTACTGGTAATGAGGTGCGGTGGTGGGACACTGATAATTGTGATGTTGTGGGTCTCGTGATACTTTTTTCCCATGATTGTCCCACACACTGTCAATTGCAGAATACAGTTATTTCCTATACCTTAACCCCACATGTGCTGGTTACATTCGTAGATGCACACTGTCGGAGGGAGTACTCTTCCAGTTTCCGCCTCTGACTTTGCACACCTCCCAACCTGGGTGATATTTCTTACTGACAAGCGCTTGCAAGTCTCCCCAGACATAATGGACTCTCCTTCCCTACAGGAGCGACGTAGGGGGAGATTTAAAGGCAGCAGTTTCCATCTCTCCTATATAGTGACTCAGAGCAGCACCGTTCCATTATATTTCTGCAGACTGAAGTGGATGAAAGGGAAGTTAAAAGAGATATGATTATAAGACTGCTGAAATGCTGTTCTTCACTTTATTTATAGTATATAAATGTTATAGTATTGCTTCTGAGTGATAATTGCTTTCTGTTTGTTCGTTTCTTACATATCATGAGCTCCACACTGCTCTGTTTCGGTGATGGGCCCCATGGACCTCTTCTGGAGTTCTAAGTGTGCCTGTGTAGATCCCCAAATGCCTGTGAATTTGTATGCATCAGTGCACGGAGGCTATATGGTTCTGTAGTAAGGAGTCGTACAGTCCCTGCACATGGGTGTGGGGCAACATGCAGAAGATCTGCACCAAAAGCTGCACGTGTTACTTGCTGATTTGATGCAGTTTTGCTGCAGATCTCACCCTTGCATTTAAAAGGGTAAAATCTGCACCAAAAATCGCAAATATAATTGACATACTATGGATTTCTAAAATCTCATGGCAGGTAAATTTCTGCATGGAACGACCAAGCAAAGTGCATCTAATCACATCCACGCAAAGAAAACATGTGCAATCCGCAATATGTGCAGGTAGCCTAAGGCCTCTTTCACACGAATGATATGGATTGGCTCCTGGTGCATTTATTGAAACTCGCACCATTTTGCAAGCAAGTTTAGTCCGTTTTGTCTGAAATTGCGTTCAGTTTTCTTCACGCGGATGCAATGCGTTTTGATGCGTTTTTCACGCGCGTGATAAAAAACGGAAGGTTTACAAACCTCTCTTAGCAACTATCAGTAAAAAACACGTTTTTTACAGAAACCCCATTCACGTCTGTGGGACCAGGGCTGCGTGAAAAACGCACAATATAGAACAGGCTGCAATTTTTTATTTATTTTATTTTTCCCCCGAACGCAGAAATGATGCGAGAACAAAAACGTTGATGTACACGGACCCATTGAAATGAATTGGTCAGGATTAGTGTTGAGCGAACTTGTGTTTTAAGTTCGGCGTCTAAACTTTGGGTTTGGGTTATCAAAGAATCGCGTTATGGACTCCGCTACCACTGACCATAAGTTATGGTCTGTGGTAGCGGAATCCATAACGCGATTCTTCGATAACGCCGAACTTAAAACACAAGTTGGCTCAACACTAGTCAGGATTCAATGTGAAATGCTATATGTTGACTTCATGCATCACACCCGCGAGGAAAACTTGCTCGTGTGACAGGGGCCTAAGGGTGTATTCACACGTTCTAGCACAATGAGGGAGATTTATGTGGCCCACAGCATCCAATCAGATTCCACCTATCATTTTTCACAGCATTTTTGGAAAATGAAAGGTGGAATCTGATTGGCTTAGTGGCCCACAGCAACCAGTTTTCCTTTTACATCAATTTTGATAAATCTCCCCAATGTGTACATTTTACCCTAGTATGCCTGCCTATATTGTCTCTCCATTTAAAAAAAATAATAATCAAGATATAAAGAGGTTTTTTCTTTACTGACCGATGCAAGCTCCATCTTGTGCCATATTAAAGGGCTACTCTAATATCACCCTTATGATACCCGACCTTGGTGTGGATCCTGCATGTGGCCTCCATAATACAGGATCCAGTGGAACATACCACAGATGGTTTGTTGGTCAGATTTATATAGAAGTATACAGCCCTACAGGTGCCTTATGATTTGACTGTTGTATGCAGCCATAATATATAATTTTTTGTTTAAATTGTGTGAAGGAATGGAGCTTATTAAGTTTTTGCATTACAAAATGCTCAGTATGCTTGTCATTTTCTTTCATTTATTTATTTTAATAATCTAACTTAATAATGCAAAAATCGAACAGAATCAAAGAGCACAAAACCAACTTTTTTAATAAATGTAATTTGGTTGGTGGGATACACTCATAGTTTAAAGTTCAAAATTTGTGCAATTATTGCATAGATTTTTTTTTCCAGTAAAAATTGATTTGATTTGGTAAAAAATAAATGCCACTAGAATTACAACTGTTGTCCTAAACTGCAAAATGGAGGGTGAAATCTGGATTCAGCCCCGAATAAACTTTTTGATGTACATTTTCAAATGGTTGCATTTGAAATGAAATCTCTCAGAGACACGAAACGATTGGGACGGTGTAGACGCACGTGTGAGCGGAACGCACAGATCAGGCAGCAGACATCTGTCTGCACTTTGTGTTTGATCTAGAGCACATGCTACTAGTAATTAGTAGGGACTTTGAATGTTGAAACCCTCCAATTGAGTCTCGTATTACTGGGGCTGGTGACTACGCCGGGCTGCCTCACATGCTGCATTGAGGTCACGTACTAAAATTATATTCTAACCTCTGAAAACTCTGAGAATTAAGGATGATAGTGCTACGCCGTGTCACTTTGTTAATCCGGGGTCACACTGGGTAATTGTGGGCCACTGCGTACTTGCAAAGATATGGGAGCTCACAGGAGATATATATACCTGTGTGTGTGTGTGTGTGTGTGTGTGTGTGTGTGTGTATATAATGCTTTTGTTGGAAGAGGATCTGTTGGCTCCCCCAGACATACCGTATCTGTTTCCGTAAATACTTCTATTCCCCATAGTCTAACACTTCATATTCTATGTTGTTCCATTCCTCTGTTGTTCTTCTTAGAAATGTATGACTGAATTGACCCTGTCCATTTGGTGGCGTCAATGTCCGACTGTGTGGACACAACCATTTGACAAGGAGAATGGTAGCCTCAATTCCTCCATACATTTCTGGAAAGGACAAGAGGAGTGGCAAAGCACAGAAATATTATTATTTTATGGAATATACAAGCATTTACTAAAAGTCATTGGTGACCGGTCCTCTCCAAGGTGCAAGAAATATACAACGATCAGCCATAACCTATAAACTGCTCAACTAATATTTGGTAAATTGCCCTCCTCTGATCAGACCAGATGGGCTAACCTTGCCCATCACCCTGTTACCAGTGCCCTGGTTGTTCTTCCTTGGACCGCTTTTGATAGGTACTAAAACTGTATACAGGGAACATCCCAGAAGACCTGCATTTTAGAGAGGCTCTGACCCAGTCATCTAGCCGTCAAAACTTGGCCCTCGTCAAAGTACCTCAGATCCTTAGACTTGCCTGTTTTTTCCTGCTGCCAACACATGAACCTTAAAACTGACCTTTGCATCTAATATACCCCCCGACGGGTACCTTGTCACAAGAAACTGTTAATTACTTATTTATTTATGTAACTTTTTTTTATAAAATTTTTTGAAAAAAGGGTGTAGGTGCCGTGATTGTAATACATTTTGTAATATACTAGGGAATCTTGTGTACTTTAATTTATTACCTATTTATTTAGCTCTAGCACATTCTGCAGCTCTTTACAGACATCATCATCACTCGCTGTCCCCAGCGGAGCTCACAATCTACGTTTCCTATCGGTATGTCTTTGGAGTGTGGGAGGAAACGCATGCAAACCATAGTAGAACATACCAACTCCATGCAGATGTTGTCCTTGGTTGGACATCAGCACTGCATGGCACCAGTGCTGACCACTGAGCCACCATGTGTAAAACAGCAACTAAAGGGTCAGCTTAGCAACAGTCTAAATGAGCGTTGCTCAGTATAATCTGTCTTCAGCATGTACAGTCCTCTTAAGATGGGAACCTGTGAGATGAAGAGGTAGGTTTCTCAGCCTGCCTCACCTCTCCCTGCCCCCCTACATGTATATTAAAGAGGACCTTTCATCCGAATCAAGTATGTAAACTGACTATACAGACCGTGGAGAGCGGCGCCCAGGATCCCCCTGCACTTACTATTATCCCCGGGCGCCGCTCCGTTCTCCGGTGATAGCCTCCCGTAAAGTCATAGTTAGGCTCCACCCATTTGAGCCTGCTGGCGTCTCCTTCTCCTATGCTGTAGCGCTGGCCAATTGCAGCGCTCAGCTCTTAGCCATGCTATGAGCTGAGCGCTGCGATTGGCCAGCGCTACAGCATAGGAGAAAGAGACGCCGGCAGGCTCAAATGGGTGGAGCCTATCACCGGAGAACGGAGCGGCGCCCGGGGATAATAGTAAGTGCAGGGGGGTCCCTGGGCGCCGCTCTCCATGTATGTATATTCAGTTTACATACTTGATTCGGATGAAAGGTCCTCTTTAAATTATTTTAGGATACTTTTTCATCCGTTACAATAATACAACCGCATGCATCCGTCATGAACGGATCCGTTTGTGTTATCTGTAACATAGCCAAGACTGATCCGTCCACATTGTCTTACATTGTGTGCCAGGACGTTTGGCTCAGTTTCATCAAGCAGACAGCAAAACACTGCAGGCAGCCTCCAGAGCAGAATGGAGACTGATCGGAGGCAAACTCATGCATTCTGAGCGGATCCTTTTCCATTCAGAATGCATTAGGGCAAAACTGATCCGTTTTGGACCACTTGTAAGAGCCCATGACGGATCTCACAAACGGAAAGCCAAAACGCGAGTGTGAAAGTAGCCTAACTTCGTATTTCACTTTCATTTTTTTCCGCTAAATCTCCCTGCCTGTATGACTGGCTGCCAGCACTGGTTGGTGGCAGTCCAGCTACCTTCTATCTTCCTGGCACGTCCCTGGTTACATAATAAGCTGGTTACATAATAAGTGGAGTGGGCCTGCCAGCAAACAGCAATTTTAATGTTATGGCTGATGGTCATTTAGGCATACTTGGAATGCTGAGTGAGCCGCCAGTCTTTAGTAAATGACCCCCTTTGTCTGTTTCTTAGCTTTTATGTTTGTATGTTCCTTCACTGAAACAAAGCAAAACTTTCCAAACGTTTGAGCTAATAAAAGAGGAGAGCACATTATTCTCCTGCCCTTACACACGCAGCGTTGAGCATTACTTCTGTGGCATCATGACAACAAAAACAAATCCTGCATATGTTTTAGTTGTCATAGGGATGGTGACGTAATGGGCTCAGTTTTATGTGTGTGGGGGGTTATCTAACGTTGTCTGGTACCTAGAATAAAACCGAAATGTTCCTTTTTATAAATGACACAATGCAGAAATCGCTGTATCTAGAATTATTAAGAGTTTAGGACCCCCGGATGTGAAATGTTGTTTTTGTTTTATTACTCACATGTCCTAAACACAAAGGGGCTTTTCTTTCACATATCTTGTGAATACACAAAATTTTGAATCTAATTGATTTCAATGGATCAACCTGTCGGCACCACTCTGAGTTCATTCTCGGACCCCCGCCAGTGACATCATTATCTGACATGTCAGGAGGTATATAAAGAGTGAACTCTCACTTTAGAGAAACCATTACATCAAAACCATTTTTTTTACCTTGCATATTGAGGAGGACCTGCCCCCTCTCCTGACATGTCTCTTTTAATAGCTTCATGCATTCCCCATGTAATAACAATCCTGGAGCATCTGTTCTAATGGCTCTGTTGTGCCATGCCTTTATTAATTCTACTAGAAATTTATGAATGAGTTGCTAGCAGTCTGCAGTAAGGGTACAGAGGGGTGGTAACCAGTTGGGGTGTGTACCTGCACAGACTCGCTCTATCCAATCAGTGCTGCCATTTTCATACTGTGCAGGTACACCCCCCCCCCCCCAACTTGTTACCACTCCTATGTGCCCTTACTGCAGACTGCTAGCTGTTCATTCATAACTTCTAGTAGAAATAACAAAGGAATGGCACAACATGACATAAGACATAAGACTAGATGTTCCAGAGTAATTACACGAGGAATGCATGAAGCTATTAAAACTGGCATGTCAGGAGAGGTAAAAGGTCCTCTTTTTGTGACCATTTTGTTTTTAAATAGAAAAAAAATGGCCCAAAATTATATATATATATATATATATATATATATATATATATATATATGTGTGTGTGTGTTGAAAAATCCACAGCACATCCAAGTTGTAAAAAGTAAAAAGACGGCTATATTCACCAGACACGCGACGTTTCGATCCACTCAATGGGATCTTTTTCAAGCAGTGGGTCACTGCTTGAAAAAGATCCCATTGAGTGGATCGAAACGTCGCGTGTCTGGTGAATATAGCCGTCTTTTTACTTTTACAACTTGGATGTGCTGTGGATTTTTCAACTTATATATCGTTGGAGGTGGATCGCCTCCTCAGCCGCTGGCACTCCGACCGCACCGTACAGACAGCTGTGCTGCCCACACCTTTCTACCTGTGTGTGTATATATATATATATATATATATATATATATATATATATATATATATATTATATAATTATTTTTTTTTTTCTCAAGTCACTCCAACTGTTTTGACCCCCTGCTGATAAGCTGTTTGTAGAGGAGGCGG